>NW_010413349.1:0-2247 GCF_000710305.1 Buceros rhinoceros silvestris | reverse complement strand
AGAGCGTGAAAGCGAGGATGATGACTGCGCCATGCCCCAGAAACACATCAAAATGGCCTGAAAAGGCTACTGCAAAGTCATCATGTCCCCACCATGACAGTAGCCTGGGAGGAAAGTGGAGTGTGGGGACTTAGAGAACCTTCCCACCTCTCCCAGTTAAACTTGCACATTTGCTGCATAGAGGACGAAACCCGGCAGTGCCCGACCAGCAGAGCTGCGTCCCACCCCGATCTCACCCCAGCCCAGCGAACAGCACGTGTGGACCCCACCAGCACTTCTGTAAAGCACTAATTAGCAACAGATTTGCAATGAATATTCCAAATAACATTCCTCTCTAAATCAGCCTGTGTCAGCAAAGGGCAACATCATGAATGGCTGGGAATAAATTTGAGGCACTTGTGAGAGCAAAGCAAAGAAACTCGAAATTTGCTGATTCCCCAGCATCACTCGGGCATCTGATGGTTTAACGCCAGTAGCGTCACCCGCAGGGAAGGTGCTGCTGTCACACACGGTGGAGGTGAGATCATCATGCTGATGAAAAAGGCTCGCGCGTAAAGTCCAATCCATCGTGATTAATGCCAAGATTTTATATTTTTATTTCAGCACTCTGTTTTGATAGGCAGCTGAAATGCAAATAAAAAGATGTAAGGTAAAGGGGGGAAAAGAAAAAAAAAAAAAAAAAAAAAAAAAAAAAAAAAAAAAAAAAAAAAGACCTGCTTTGTACGGTGGGCAGCTTTAGTTGCCGGAGGGGGAAAACACAGGAGCAGATTGAGAAGTGCCGGCCAGGCAAGTGACCTCACGCTCAGGGTTGTGGAGGAAAAACTGCATTAATACTGAACACACCATGCCCCCAAACCTGAGCTTTGAAACTCTCAAGCAGCCTCTAAAAAACGAGAAGTACCCCACTGCGTTGTCCCTCCTCACCCCACTCTTCCCCAACCAACACATTTTTTATTTTTTCTTACCAAATAATTGAAAGGCTGCTGAGATTTTGGCTTTAATCACAGCAGAGAAATTATGCATTCTGAAATCCGAAGGAAAGGAGGCAAGAAAAAAAAAAGCAGGCTCCGATTTTCTCACTATTCATGTCAGGTGAGATGAGTCATTTATGCCATGAGACGTTAGAAAAGAAGTCTTTTAAGGATTCATTAAAAACATAACACAGGCATAAAGGGCTGTTAAGACGAGAGGTTCACAATTAGTGATGTTACTGTATCACCAGCGTGGATCTATGCTGAAACCACCCGGGATTTTAAGCCGTTTTCACAAACATAATATTCTATTTTAAGGGTAGAACCGAGCTCCCTCACCGTAACTGGGAAAACTGCCTGGGAAGGCAGAGCAAAACAGTCAGATTCCGGAGCCAGATGGAGCCACTTTGCCCCTGATCAATCACTGTCTGTTATTATCCTTAAATGACCCCCAAAATAAAATACATGCTGGAAAACAAACACAAATTTTGTGCTAACCACTCGGCTTTCGGCATTAACATCCTTCCCCCGGACTCGGTGTTTTTAGAAGGAACAGCGAACGTTACCAATAGCAACTGCAAAATGTCCCATCAGCTTCAGATGCTGATTGTTCTGTACAGAATTGATATGACATAATGGTAATGATTCCAGAAATTAAAATCACTTTAGTGCCACAGTTACTGCCCACCATGCGCTGATTTAAATCAGTGCTGCTCACAGGGAGGGTCTGGCCCCGCAGTGCACCATCTGGACAGGGGCTGGGACCGGCAAATGCCGCCCTTCTCACACTGCGGCACCGCTTTTTGTCTGTTTTCAAGCCAAGATGGGGTTCGGTTTTATCCCTCCTCTCTGACCCGGCGCCGGTCAGCGCGCTCCTTTCTGGCTGCAGCCGGGAGTCCTCGCCTGTCCCCGAAGGCACCTCATCTATAAACAGGGACCACGGCGGCTGCGCAAAGACATCCCCGTAAACAGGGATTGGATACGTCAGATGACAAGAGATGTTCAAAAGAAACACGTACCGAGGGTCTGCCTGCACCGAGGATCTCGCACCAGATCTGCTCAGAGGCAGAGCTCACCTCAGGAGTCCATATACACATTCTAAATACAGAGATAATATATATATAGGCTACACTGTACATGTATTTTTATGTATCTTATGTATACTTTTAAAATATACATTATATATGCAAACTATATTGTACATATGTATTTTTACATATATTTAAGTATATATAGTATCTATACAGACTATATTATACATATATAAATACATATG
>NW_010413348.1:56241-62449 GCF_000710305.1 Buceros rhinoceros silvestris | reverse complement strand
CTCCCGCTGCTTTAATTGCAGATTAATCACAGCCTCTCACCAAGGTCAAAAGGAACGTTTGGAGGAGGCGTGAACGGCATGACGTGAAAAACGTTTACAAGCGGCTTTGTTTTTAATGTCCAACTGGACATTCGCTGCTTGGCGAGCGCAGGGCTTGCCATGGCTCACAGCGCAAGACCCTGCCGTGAGGCGTGCGGCACCCCTCTCGCGTACCCAAATAGAGACCCTGTCACCCACACACCAAACAAAACACAGCGAACACCAGGCTTTTCTCTAAATTAATTTCAGTAGAAAGTATTTTCGAGAGTGATTTAAGTCTTTCCCCAGTGAGACTTGACAGTAACGTTTACGCTATCAGTAATTGTATTTATGTGATATTTGTAAGAAGATCAAACTTTTAAATGGGTCCAATTCAGAAGTAATGGAAAGAGCAGTGCACAGTGGCTCTTGAGTGCCAGCAATAAATTATATAAATCATACGATTACAACATCCCATGGCTCCACAAACAGTTTGCACTAGGAAAAGCAATGAATGATAAACCAGGCTGAGTTCTGTAATCCCTACAAGGAGGAAGCTCTAGTATGGTAGTCAGGACATGGAGCATAGCACAGCCCCTCCTCCAGAGCACGTTCAGCTACTGAGGACCCACCACCCTCCCCCAGCCTTGCTCCTGTCCTGCAGGTCAGGGGAGCCAGAGAAGTGAATTCAAATCCTAGACACAGGAGAAACTGAATCTGGATATTGCAGGCTGAGGTAATAGCACCCTAACCACTGGCCCACTGATCTCCGACCTCTTCTTTAAGGGGAAAAAACCAAACAACCCTGAATTCTCCTGATTCTGGAGGTTTGCAAGGAAAAGACCCTTAAGCTTTGCTTTTGGCTGAAGAAAAACATTTTATGTGTTACTAAACCAAGAGCCTCTTCCAATCTACAATACCTTCTCTTCAAATGTATCCTCAGTTTTTGTGCCTCCTCCTGGGGCCCACTTAAATTCTTCCATTGAAGCTCGTTTTTTTTTTCCCCCTCCCTCAATTTTCCAGTTCATTAGACAAAAAGAAAAATAAATTATTTGCAGCATCCAAATCACAGCTGCCCCCTCAGGACAACGGAGGTATACCCCTTCTCGTTCGTCACTGTAGCTGATGTACTACCAGTCACAGCTGAGCTGAGCCAGTACCATACCAGGACAGGCAGGGAAGCACCTTCTCGGTGGTCTCTGATAACTCAGTCACAAAGTAGCAAAACAAGAACTGGCATAAGGTTTCTCATAATACTTCACTATGCTGTGTGAATGCTACAGCAGTTGAACTTCATGTTACTTTCTCTCTGGTAGCAAATTGCTCCCGTTTCCAGCCAATTTAAAGACCACATACCTACTCTGCTGTTATAACTGTTTACAGTAAATCAGATTTGCCTGTGATTGTTGAAGCGATAACTCTCAGCAAAGGGGGCAGCAAAACATACTTCAATCTAATAAAATAAATGATGGCAGATTAACCTCTCTTTAAAAGAATGCCTTATAAAAACAGAGACTGCCATTTCATGGGGTGAGGGATTGGGCAGGGGATGGCTGCTGAAGCTAGGAAGAGTTAAAGAGCTTACTGTCACACACACAGTGTGCCAAAATATCAAAAATAATGTGTGAAGAAAGCAGTCACCTACAGGAGGAATAGGGAACAAAAGCTAAATGAGTTTTGCCTGCACTAGTGACCTTTGGCTGCTAGACAGATAACTCTTCCTATCTAACTTCTTATTACAGAGTTATTCTTGGACAGCAGCTCTTCTATTATTATGCTTTTTACCTATTTTATAACATTGAAAGCTCACAATAGTCAGACTCAAACTATTCTGTGAAGAACACCCTATGGTCTGAAGTAGGACTTATCATTAAACAACCATTTTAGGTAGGTTGTTTCCAGCAATGTGTGTATTTTTGCCTTTTTAAACTTTACAGCTAATGCAATTTCCAAAAATATCTTGGGTATATGAGTTTATCACCAGTTCAGCTGCTCAGCAGCAAAACACCATGGAGGAAATAAAGACTGAAAGAAAGAAATAGTAATTTCAAAGCAAGCGGTCTTGGGCTCCCTGATGCTTAACATAGGACAAATGCTCCTCTGTGGGATCATCACTCCTCCTTTAGAGATTAATACTTTACTCACAGCTCAACATGGTCCTTTTTCTACTGGGGAACTGAAAGAACAAATGGGATCCTGAAAAACACTGCTGAAGGAAACACATTTGTAATGTGTGATGGCACATCAAGGGTTAAGCTAGGGTTACCAGCCACAAAGCCTTTAAGCACCACATCAAACAGGGATAATGGATAGGGTAAGGAAAATACCAGGTTTGTGATAAGGAAACTGTACAAGTGTCTACGTCCACCTGGGAGCTGCACAGAGCATTGCCTGGTTATCATTCACAAGAGCGTTATAGCAAGGGAGAGCAGTATTAGGAGTGAAGGCACTTCACCAAAGCATCCACCTGCTCTGGGACAGGAGAAGGACCTGACAGAATAGAGCACTTTAAGAAACAGAGATGGATCTCCTCCTGCTATGAGATTTTCAGATACGTTGCTGCTGGGAGTGGGCAGCAAAATACTATTGGTTAGTCCCTGCTGGTTTGCACTGCACAAATAGTAAAATACGGTCTAAAGGAATTTCTTGAGATAGTGAAAAGGTGGAATGTGCACTAGAGAAAGAAGCAGAAATAGCTTCCCATTTGGCTTATTCTATTCCAGTAAACTTGTAGGCTGGAAAAATATTTGTCAGCAAGTATTGGCAATTTTCAGAGCAACCACCTAACTACCAAGTTCACAAATTATGAAAGTAGAATCAAGAATCTTTCTGTAACTCAGGTTTGCTGAGTTGCATGCGGATTGAAATAAAGAACCAACCTACCACTTTTTTTAAAAAGAAGTAATGATAAGCAACAATGGTGAAAGGCTCTGTTAAACTGGTGGAAAATAAAGACAACAAAAATAATTTACAGAATAGAAAATGAAATTAACAGCAAAGTCTGCCCATGCAGCTTACATGAGGAACCATTTGCATCAGAAAAACTATTTGAAATGGGAGAACAGCGTAATTTAATTGGAATTATTTTGCACATACATGGATACAAATAAAAAGACTACAGAAAATGCAAAAAGTTTGCACAGAGATGAACATAGAAGTAAAAGATAAAGGAAAAATACATGTCAATTGGACTTAGGAAGATGAAGGCTTACAACGAATGTAAACATGTAACAAAATAGGAAGAACAATCAATTTAAAAAAAGATAAAAGTTGTAAACAACTTAATGCCCAGATTTTAGAAGTTAAAACATTTCCTGCTGCAGAGAAGCATAGAATTTATCAGAGATGGAGAAATGTTAAAGCACAAGCTTCACAGAACACTTTACATTAGAAAGAGGGTATAAAATAAACATAGGAATGCCAGAGATGACAGACGCAGGGGTTCAGAACTTTAAAAACAATTCCCCAAACCCAGGAGAATATTAAAAGATAGAGATTTTCTTACTACTTTATATTTCTTTGAAAGGTATAAAAGGCTGCCTGGTACCCTACCTAGGGGGATGCCATAGAAGCAGCACTATCAAATGTGTACCCTGATGGTTCTCAGTTCAGTTCAGTATTCTAGCACTGTGACAAAGTATTCTAACACAGGAAAAGAATCTGGTGCCCCGGTACTTCACCTTGCGAAACTGTGAATACATCTTCCATTTAGACCAGTGAGTATCAATTTTCAAGGTCAGGCAGGCAGCATGTAAAATGCTTTAAGCTTTTAGAGTGTTCTGTGTTTTCCTGCAGTCTCCATTTCCCTAATCCATCCACTCATACACTACATAAGTAACCTCAGCAGGGGTCACCATGAGAGGCAAGGTGCAAGCAGCATAAGAATGAGATAACACCTACATACTGTGCCTTTGAGGAATTAAGTCAGAGAAGACTTGGACATGGCATTCCTTCTTTTCAAAATAAATCAATCGGGTCTTGGTGAAGTGTGCACTGCTCTGGAAAAGGTGGGAAACTGACAGGCTTAGGAACTCAGATCAACAGAACTCCGATGAATTACTGAATTGTAAGAACACAATTTCATATAGCATAAACTGCACAAGAAAATAATAAACCACAGAGAAATTGAAGAGAGTATTGGGAACCAGTAAATTAAAAATGAAAGAAAAAAAGAGGAAGGAAGAGAACCAGGAGTTACTGCAGAACCCAGAGAATTGTAACAGTAACAGAAAATGTTAGTAACATTCTGCACTGGGCTTCATTCATCCAAAAAAATACCAAAATAGGAATAACTTCTCTAGTTATCATTATACTGATTAAAAAAAACCCAGTTATAGAACGCAACTCTAACAGAGATTATTGCATTCACTGATCCTGGTCATCTGCAAATCAGCAAGATTTCTCTGAACTCATTACAGCTGGAATGATATAAAAAACCCAAAGAGTTACTGTGAATTTACAAAAGTCTTTTCCGAACTCTGGCAAAAGCTAACTGTCCTGTCAGTTAAAAGGTGAATGACTCATTTTTAAACCTGAAGTTGTCAAGCTTCAATTGCCAGCCATTAAAGTGATCACTTCTGCTTCTGTCTATCACCATAAAGATCTTCCACTACTGAGTTCTGGTCTCTGAGCAGGCTGATGCAGACTGCCAGCAAATGATCTCAGACCTCTGTCCACTAGGCTGAGCAGACGTACTAAGCACCTTGAGCCTTCCACAAACTAGGCATGTCTCCCAACCCTTTAACCTCCCACAACTGCTGTACAAGTTCTCGTCAATTCTTGCAAGTACTGACTTCATTCCATCATTGAACGCCAGCTATGACATTCCAGAAGATATGAAACAAAAATATTTTTAAAATTACAAGTTCTATCTTTTATCAACATTAGGGGAATAGCTACTCATAATACAAAAAGGTAAAAGAAAAGTAGTGTTTTTTTCTTTTAATAAAAAGTGAGAAAGACTGGTTCAAATGTCAACATAAAATATCTTTTTTTTTTTTCCAACTGCTGTTCCAAACCAATTCTGCGGTAAGTGCAAATACGCTCACACTTCATTCAAGACAAACTCCAGGCAATGGAGAATGCTCTTATCTACCAGAACAAAAGCACAATACTGTCTCAGGCTGCCTGTGATGGCAGAACAAAGAGGGCTCATACCTGTAACTGGTTTTAACCAGCCTCACTGGAAAAAAAAAAATAATCAGATACACGGGCTTTATTCTTTCAATTTCCTCTGGTCTACAACCCATACTGCAGACAGGTTGTATGGAAAAATCTTTTTTGACCATTGGTCAATTTCCTCACGAAGCATCTTCAGGCTACAACACTGTTACACCATCCACACTTTTTTGGGCTGGCAAAAGACTAAGCCAAGTACTTACAGAAAATGTTGAAGGCACTGTTCAGCACCAGAAAGTTGCAGGAATAGTTGTGTCCCTCACTAGAGTTTTGTTATTTTTTGTTATTTTTAAGTTTTCCCAAGACTGTCATTACTCAGCATGTAAAAAGAAAAAAGAGCTAAGCCAACAAATATTCACACCTATGCCTTTGTAAAGCCAGCTAAGGTGCTAAAAAGGACATACTATTTTTGGTATTTCAGCCAGAGTGGCTTATTTAGAGGGTATCTCTCCCACTGGAATAATAACCTTCCACCTAAGAATGCAGCTGACCACTTCATGAGCTAATGAACGATGGTACGTTACACTGGTACTTACACAGCTTCTTTCACACGTACTGAATAGAAGGAATACCTTTCGTACTGGGGGTTTAACATTTTTCTGCTGGGACATGCAAATTTTTATTTTCATCACTAGATGAGAATTAACAAGTACATTTTTATACCCACAAGACTGTCTACTGAAAACCTGGAAAAACAAGGGCAACTCTTTCAATTCAGGTCATTCTTTTACTGCAATAACAAGAATAAACGCTACACGTGATTCTGTTGGAAATGCCACATTGCAAATGTTCTGACTTGTAAAAAAAACCCTATTTTTCTCTGTAGAGATAAACACTGCCCTAAAACAAAAAATTAATTGCAAAAGTCAAAGGGCTGTAGGTTCACAGAACTAAAATCAAAATAATTAGCTTTTAGCTTAAATATTACAAAATAAAATACCTGTTTCTTCTTCAACAGGAGAGGCCTACCAACTGTAAAATGTGTCATTTTCTGACAAAACTACAGGAATGC
>NW_010413348.1:15884-56179 GCF_000710305.1 Buceros rhinoceros silvestris | reverse complement strand
TAGTTAAAAGATTTTCTGACCAAGTATGCTCTTTCTTATGCGTACAGCACTTCCGTCAAAAGAAGAGGACCTGCACCCAAGAAGTTCAGATCAGAAATGGACGCTGCAGCTTCAATACAACAGAATGCCAAAGGTGAAACCCTGAACATTGCTGAAACTGGAAGCAAAACTCTTACTAATATCAATGGATCAGAATTTCTGTCTCCACATATTTTTCAAATTCCCTCTCAAACAAAACATGCAAAACCAAGAATACAAGAGATCTGCAACCCCTGATCTTTTCTGCAGGATTTAACACTTTCCAAAGGTTCTTGAAGTCAAGCCCACAGGAGACATGGCTGGTGCCTACTTGCTTTTCTTTGGCACAGAGCATGGATAATTTTTCTCTGTACAATGTTTTAGAATACAGGAACTGGGAAAAAAATGGTAGAGAAAATGTTACTATGACTTCTGATCTAGATATAGGACTGCTTATCTGCACAAAAATACACGTGGTTTTGGCCTGTCATTTGTAGCTTGCACTGTTAATTATATTTCAATGCATTTCACTAGATAAGAGGTATAATCCAGCCGGAAGTGTATAAAGGTTGTAGTCCAAATTATGCAATGTGTCTTCCAGCTGATAATTCCAACAGGTAATGAACTGTTTAATCTTATGCAGCTTGGCAAACACTGCCTGTTTATCTTTACCTGAGCCTTCAGCGCGTGCATCACACCAAACACATCTGCAAATATGATGACTGAATTTTCCTTTCAGTTAGCAACATTCAAAGTTTTAATTATATTCTACTACAATTTTTTCTAAAGATATAAACCAGGTTTTGAATACAACAATAAAAACAAGAATAGTCTTTCAAATATTCGGTTTGATATAATTCTTACATTTCTTATATGATCTCAGCTTAACAGTTGAAATCTGGCAGGCAATCAGAAATAATACGAACCGCTAGCACCTGCTGCAAATGGAGCACAGATTCTGTGCAATTACAGATGACAAAATCCCAGGTCATACACTATAGTCTGCTACTACCACCTCCTACACTTAAGCATTGAGTCTATGGACCACAGACCTTTCCACATCATTGTAACAGAAGCAGTTGTTACCTCCACTTTTCATACGAGGAAATCATGGCACAGATCAGCTGAAATGAGTAAACCCTCTGTCCTTGCTCCAGTGAGAAATCAAACAGAAGGACACAGAATTCTCGCTCCTCACTCTAGGCATTAGCAAATGCCTGGTTTTCTGCTTTTTACTCCAGTTTATGTCTCCAAGGACAGAGGGAGGAAGAAAATTTTTTAATTAAAACTTTCAATTCCTGAACAGGAGATACAAGGTACTTAACTTCACTCTAAATCGTAAGATTTCCATTGCTTCAGAATAATCAGCTAGGATTTAATGGATGCACAGAAAAAGACAAAAAGCTTAGAGGAAAAAAAACCAGGATCTATAAATACTACTTCTCTGGGGAATCACAGTCAGACCAAATAATCTCTCTTTCCCCCATTTAAATCCTCTGCATTTCCACTTTTGTATCTTGGTAAAAGACCTGTGTGAATTCAAAAAGGTTGTGAACTGGAAGCAGCTTTCTATTGAAAAGCGTTCTTCAGGATAATGCATGCAGCATTACAATAATTTTGGGGACAAAACCCAGCTGTTCTAGACAGGATTACAATTTTCTTTTTTTCTTGTTTTATCATCAGATATCGTACCTCTCCCATCTTTCATTAAATATTTTCTATTATTCCTGATTTGGTCATACTTCTGCATATCTGAGTATAAACCCTGCAGATACCTGTTACTGGTGATTCCAGTAACAAACTATACAGCAGATAGTAATTTCATTCACATTTTAAATATATAATGAAGTGACAAAGTCAAGGATTATAATGTCCCTATTTTATAATATCTTAATTACAGAAACCTTCATTTAGCTTGTATCTTTACTACTTTATTCTCAAATACCTCAAAGAAAACATTAAACCAATAATGACAAAAAAGAACGAGGCAGAAAGATTTAACTACTCTGCATCTGACAATCAACACGAACAAAATCTGCAAAAAAACCCCCTGTATTTCAAATAGTATGGTATCCCCAGGGTTTCTTTTGCTTAGATGTTCATACTCGCAGATGCCGTATTTGAATATTGCCAGTCAATATCAAAGCAAAGATGAAAAGTAATGTCTCAGATTATCTGACTTTTCATTCATTCAGTGAGGTGAATTTACCGTCAACATAAGAATGCACAATTCTTTACAAATTGCGCGCATTGATGCAAGCACAGAACAGACTTGTACACTAACTTGAGAACGCAAAGTTCTTGAATGAAAACTTTTGGCTGGAAATGTAATAACGTGCTAAGACTTTGAATCAAAGTACACACATCTGAAAAAAACACTTGTAACTAAAAAGTTGAACAGTGTCTTCAGACTCTGGTTCTGCTGCAGCATAATCCTGTTCTAGGACATCGATTATACATCAGTAATCCCAGATGACCCACAATTACATTTTTCTTGCTCGCAGATAAAAAAACTGAATTAAATCCAAACCGTTAACTGAATGTAAAATGCTGTACTATTTTTATCTTCAATCCGCAGAAAGCCTGAATCTTTGGAAGGATAACTGCCTGATTAGTTTCACTGAAGTGCTTCTTGAAAACAAACTGACACTATTCCTTAAATATCCTATCCATCTCTTCTCCTCAAAAGGAAGTAAATGAGACAAAGCCTCCTAAAGACTCCTTTTCACGTTTCTCGGACCTGAAAATATACCATGTTAACATAACTTAAACAATATTAAAAAAAAAAAAAAGAAAATCCTGCTGTATGACACAGAATAAAAAACAAGATGAATGTAACTTAAAGAAACCTGTGAATGCTAGGCCAACCGTTTACTGACTTTTTCAATACAACTTCAGGTTTTCATACTTCTAACCTGTTAGTGTTTCAGGATCGAGTTGTCCAATACATGATGTAATCCCATCCAACAGGTCCTGACCAAACACATACAGGCAGTACCTCTAAGAAACAGCCAACCAAACAGAACCACAAACCAATTACCTGAGTGTCTCAGTTACCTCATCTGTGAGACAAGGAAAGGAGTATTTACCCTTCTTTGAAAAGTAATTTGATCCTATCTGTTAAGTGTCAGCACGTCAGCAGTTTTCTTGGTCCTCTCCTGAGCACTCCACCACCCTCAAACAGGTTCCACCTTTCTGGCTGCCTCTGAGCAGCTAATAGACAGACACAACTTTACCTTTCTGTCAGAACTAGAATTCTCTAGTATCTAGAGATGGAAGCTGTACACCATTGGGAAAAAATATAGCTTTGCAATGAAAACAGAAAATTAAATAATACCATCTGCTCAAACTCCAGAAGTGGCAAACCTTAAAGAGTGTTTGTTGGTCATCACCAGGGGCTAGTGTTGTGATAGTTAAATTGTCTATGGGAACATATTCCATCCATCTAATGAGAAGAAAGCACTTTATTTTTTCTTTCTTTTTTAATCCCAGTTTTCTGGCATCTTAGCATCTCACTCCTACTGAAACTAGATACAGTCATTAAAAAAAGTGTAAGTTCAATACGAGCCGAGTATCTCAGAAGATGCAGCTGCAGAATAAGAATCAAATGAAGAATGATTAAAATTAGTGGTATACACTTCCAAATTTATTCAAAATTCACTCATCTGTATTGCTTCATATTATCCTGTTGCATCTCAATCAGTTGAAGCAGCTAAACTAAAAAGGGGAGTATGCAAAAAACCTAGAGTAAATTATTCCTGGCAAACCAGGAATAATTTGGTATTATACACATCCCAAAAGATTAATGCGCTATGTATATAGCTGGCAATAGCATTTCAGATGTAAAGGGAAAAATTGCCTGGTGTACTATCAGAACTTTCTGCTTACTCATTCGTTTGTATGTACAACAGCACATTAAAATATGTGTATTGCATGACGGTGTCGAGGTTGCTTACTGAGGTTGGATGCCCATCTCTCACAGCAGCAGAAAGCTGCTCTGTGGCACTCTGCACTGTCAGATTGCACTTCTGTGATTTCAGCAGAGCCACTCTGTATTTCTGTAGTGCTACAACCTAGGAAACCTTGATGTCATGACTGTTTATCCTAGTTAAAGATGAGATCATCCTTTTCCCTGAAGAGAGCCAGCATAAAACTCCAGACCAAGCTCTATTTCTCGCACTTGGAACACAACTATCTGTACGAGTGCAAAACCAGCACTGGGTCATTTCAGGAGGTACCATTCTGTGTGTGATTAAGTCATACTGCCGTCTACAAAGAAAAACTATTACACAGGTATATAAAATATTTCAGTAAAGTTCATATCATCAGACCTCATAAGAGAGAGTTAGAAGAGAAGCTCACCTTTGAGCATCAGCTGAGAAATGGCCTGATCAAAAGACCCCCAAAGATACCAGTGGGCTTTGAACCAAGCTGTTGTGTCAGTTCACATGGCCTGAACACAAAGTTCATATTTTCTGCATTGCAGATATTTGCATCTAATTGTACAGAATGTCCAGATGAAATTTAATACCTCCACTGCATTTATATAAACTAAACCTCTATCCTCCAAGAGAAAATCATGAAGTATTTTACATATTTTTAAAAAAATCACCAAACACGATAACCCTTATAATCACCATTACAAAAACTACAATTACAAGTGACCCAAGACACATGGCAAACTTAATTATGGCAAAACAATCTTGTTTCCAGTTTTTTAAATCCTGACAAAAATTGATGTCTAACAAAAATATATTACACTTTTCAGTTATAGGAAATGTTTGCTTAGCAGAACTTACTCTTTATATGCTATCAAATTCTACAGATAGTATTTACCAAAAAAGGCAATTCTGTAACAAATAAAATCTCTCAACTACTTACAATTAAGTATTATTTAAAAGAGATGTTTTACTTATTTTATAGAGATTTTGTGGAAGCATGACATTGAATGAAAACCATCAGTCTAAATTTGATCCTTAAAGCTTGACAATAATTCAAAATGCAGTGACTAACATTATAGAATTATAAGACCAAAAGATGTATATGGGTATACTTAACCTGAAAGATCCCAATTTCTTTAAAAATTACTCAAGAAAATGAGAATCACAATCAACAAAGTGCAGACAAGCATGCAATATGCACAACAGTACAAGTCCAAGCAAATGGAAAAATACCAATTTTTCAAGTGAAACAGCAGAAAGAATACTGATGAGGCAAGTGCAATTATTCATGCTGTATTTGGGCATGACAACACAAAGGAGCTCTGCAAGGTCGGGCTCCTTGGGGGTTTTTTGTTGTTGTTTTTTCCTTTCCTTTTCCTATACTGGCTTTTACATGCTGCCTGACAGAAGGCCACTGAACACTACTTTGGAGCAGCAGTTGAATGTCAGCTCAGAATAAAGGATGCTACCAGCTGCAGTACCAGTCTCATTCCTGCATCACCACTGAGGGTTTTTAGGCTTCCTGTGAAAGCTAAATAGAGTGAATGATGGCTAAATCTGACAAGATCACTGTTGATCGCCGCAGATATAAGCAATAAGCCGTTCCATTTCACTACTCACTTGAATGACAACAAGCATTTTTTATAGGTAGGACATGCGGAATATAATGACCTTGCACAAATCAGAAGTGGACACACAGTGAGACTCAGAACAGCTTCTTCCTCATGGAAGCCCATCTGTTCCACACTCTGTGGTTCTCCTTTAATGATTTATTTAAAGAGAGGCAATCAAAAGGTTCAGCTTTTTAGTTTAGTATCAGATAATCATTAAGACACAGGATGAACTGTGGAAACAATATGGAAATCCTATTTGGTACAAAAAAAACATCACTGAGAAAAAAAATTAAAACTACCACCTGAAAAATCAGTAAAGCAAAACATGGAATAATTTCTATCATGTCATAGGCAGATACTAAGATGGCATTTCTGAAATAAAAGTGGTATAAAGTTTTTAATAATCTTTAGACATTTTCAAAAATTACAGAAATCATTTACAAAGAGAAATGGAGAAGAAGCTTTTGTATAATGGCTAGTATTAAAAAAACATATTTAAACTTGAAAAAAATAAAGGTTTCCCAGTGGGAAGTACACTGCACATGCTTCTATTGTAAGATTTATAGTGTTGAATCTGTCAGAATAAAAATGTGTCTTCAAAAAAGACGAAAAATGCTTTGCAGTGAGCGGTCATTAACAGTTTGGTAAAGCACATATGAGGCACAGAACCTGTTTTTCATAAATATTTCAGTATGCCAAGCCATTATTACTTATAAGCAGCTCCACTAGTGGTTTCTGCTGTCCACATGATACTAAGGTTTAGACTAATTAATTGCATCCTCCATAATGGTGAAATATGCAGCTTTTGAACAATGATTGTAAAGAGACTAGGAAATTCTTTTCATTGAAGTATGTTCTGAACACATTTTATTCTTAAGTAGCTAAGCCAAAATATACATATTCTTTAAAAAGCAAATTAAAAAATAGACTTCGGTTTCTCTTCTGTCAGAGGGCAAAAAGCTATGAGATATTCTGTGCAAGCACGCAGAATATGTGCATTGAACAAGTAAAAAAAAAAAAAATGAGTGTGAAAGAAAATTCCAGCTTCCTAAGAAATTCCTCTGCTACATCTAATTCATTTTTTAGTAGATATACCTATTCAATTCAAGAAGCTCTCCAAGCAGGCTGCTAAGAGCTTTAGGACTTATACAAGCAATTTAAGACAACAAAACCCGATATCAATGAGAGTTGCACAGTCAAAACTGAACTATCAGCCTCTAAACAATAGCTTAAAAAAAGGGGTTAAAAGGCTATTTTGATGAGCATGATAACCTTTATTTTACATTTCCTTTAGAAAATAATTCAGTATAGAAATGCTAGTTAAGATGACTTGGCAAGCATAACCTAGCAATTAGATCATGAAATACAGTCCCCCTAGTTTTGTGCACACACACGTTATTTATCAGGAGACGCTTTCCCAAAAGTGTAACAGGGGCAGAAAATGGCTGAGTGCAGCCAGAAAAGGCATTCAGTAAATGAGGCAGGAAAACCTGCCCGTCAGTACTGGTAATAAGGAAACCAAGACAAGAGGGTAGGTTTCATTTCCAGCCCTGGGTTACAAATGCCAATCAAGCCAGGATTTACACACGCAATCCAGCAGTTTGGCAGATAGGCAAGTAATTAAGTTTCACTTGTCTGGAGCACAGGTTTAGTTGTTTTGCGCTGCAAAAGCAGTTCTCTTCCTTGCTTTAACAGAACCTTCTGACTTTGTAAGGCAGATCTGTTCAACAGTAAAGCACAAGACTGTCAGCGATTTTCCCAGAACCATTACATCTTAGGCTACAGAAATACCTGCAGTCTAGAAGAACGTAAAGCTCACACAGAGTATCACTTGATTTCAAATCTGTTTATTGCAAAATGATTAATTCAAATCATGATTGACGCTAGAGCAATCTGGAAACTTGGCTTCACCACTATTTCAGGTTAAATGACATGACCTCTGTGCCCCTGGCTCTCCTATCTATAACATGGCAGTAACAGTTGACCACTTTTATAAAAAGTGTTCTGCTGCCCTCTAGAAGAAAGGGTAAATTAGAACTATTCATTCTAAAAGGCTAATAAATAGCATCACTTATCAATGCTTCTATTGTCCAATGGGAAAAACATATTTTTTTTAACATCTCTAAAAATACAGAAGGGTTTTTGTCAAATCTCCTTTACAGGGTGCACTGACAGCTCTCAGCGCAGTAAGCCAAGCCTGATTTTTGCACTACATCTGCAATATCTTTTATACTTGGGCAGCTGGCTCAAAGTGAGAAAATTCATTAACATGCTAATGATGTGTCCTATTTAAAATTCCAGCTCTGATTATTGTGTGATTAAGTCTCTTCCCTTGATGTCTGCTTCCTTATATTTGCATTACTGCGAGAAATCAACAATAGGTGATCAATTTATACATAAGAGAAAGGCAAACATACACACATTTCAGTATTTCAATTTCTTTTAATGTTTTCCAGACAAAATAGTATTATCAGGAAGTTCACAGGCATAAAAGATAAGAGATCAAGTGCCAGATGATGTAGAAATAGCCATGTGTATGAATAGCTGCACAGAAGGTTTAGAGGTGGTATATTAAAAGAGGAAAGGTTCCTGATGCAGAGAAAGAATAAGATTATTCCCTACAAACAACACAAAAGAAAGAATGAGAGGAGACAACAGCTCTAGTCAATCTGATTACCTTTCCTGAAGAAAAATGAAGCACCTCCTTTCTACACTGAAAGAAATGTAAACACACTAACTTATTTAAATTAGCACCTTCAGACCTTCAAAGATGAGAAGTCTAAGGGACCTCTTTCTCTACATTACTTTCAGGAACCTGTGTTTAGTTTATGAATGGACGCATATTTTCATTCATTTTCTAGAGCTGACCCAAAGCATAGCACATCTGTGCTGCATGGAGGAATCACAGGTACATCCCTACTGAACGCCAGGACACGGATCAGCCAGCCTAGCCCAGATCATTTTTGCTGTTTAAGTTAGCATGGCTAATTTGGCCTGAAGGGCTCCCTAATAAACTTCGGGCAGACAGATAGTAAAAGAAAAAAGCTGGAGGACAGTAACATCCTCGGTCAGCAGAGTTAGATGGAGAAAGGATTTCTCTCCCTGGCTCATAGCTATAGAGGGAAAAGTGAAACTAACCAGTAATGGGCTGCTCCAAGCACTGGGACCAATCACTCAAGGTAATTTAACTCACAGCACAGGGCAGCTGAGCCCATGCTGCACACCAGCTCAAGCAGAAGAAGAGTTTTAAGAGCCATTTTCCTGCCAGACTACACTCTCCCAAAAATCACAGTGTCACCAACAGCAGCAGATCAACACACTCCCCATCACCAGCCCCACATCCCTGCTGCGTCCCTTATGTCAATACCGTCACCCCCACCATGTCCTGGTGGGTCTCACGGGTATGCCCACATCCCACTCACATCAGGTTCCTGGTCAGCACTGAGCTGGCATATAGGATGGGGCAGAAACAGAAGGAAAAGACAAAACCTACTCATCTCAGCAGCAACACGGATTTCACTGGCTTAAATGAACCACAAAGCCTGAGGCCATGAGTCAGTCAGCTTGGCTACCCCCAAGCAAATCACACCTTTCACAGCACAAAGCAAACACAATCATCTCCAGTTCTTTTGAGCAGCAAAATGAATGGTAACAAAATTGTATTCCAATTGTTTATGCTTCTATTCTCCAAACAAGGAAGTACTGTACAAAATAACACCCAGTTCATAAAAGTGGATGCCATCTTTAAGATGCAATCTGTTTACTACTTTCCAGAGAGTATCAGACAGCTTTTATTCAATTAAGCATGTTGGTACCAACCTCTCACTAGTGTTCTCAAACCTAAGTGAATTTCCATTCATTAAAGGAGAAAATGGTGTCAATTACATGCAAGGGTGCAGAGAAGAAGAAAAGGGAAAATCTCAGATTTCAGTTTATGTACCTCTGACTAGTATGTGCTTGACAGTTTTATTTTACATAAGGATAAATTTTCCTAATGCCTACAGAATCACAATAAATTATAAGAATAATCCACATAGTAAACATGCTGTGTTTTGCAATTTATTGTCATAAATTGTAGGACAGGAGAGGTCAGACAAAGAAGATACCTCATTATAGCTACATAAATGCAAAAGTGAAAAAAAGAATCTATGAACTGCAACCAATTCTGTTGTTTCAGCAAGTGTTACACTGGTTTTGTTCAAAATTCTGCTGAAGAAAAAATACAAGTGAGAAGTGTATGGGTATTACAGCAAGTTTAATTGTTCTAGAAACAAAGGAGGAACAAAATGGACAGACTGAAAGGTCAGAATCCCCTTCAACTCACCTGCATATGCAAGCAATGAGCAAGTATTGCCTCATGTGGGTTTGAATGACACGGCTTAGGTAACAATTCAAGGAGTCATTTTTTGAATTTTTAACCATCTAGTTTCTAACAAAATTCTTATCTAGTCGAATCTGAGAATATACATACATTGCACTATGCATCTTTAATATATTATCTTAGATGTATTCCATTGCCGACAAAACTTTTTGTTTCTAGAACAGTTCTTGCCTATCCACTTACCTATGAAGCCTTTTCATTTACTCAACCAGCAAGGCCATCTTATCTGCTTAACTTCAGGAGAGGGTACAGCAGATGAGAGGATAAACCGAGCCTAGGAATGACTGCTATTTTGTTGTCCATAACTTCCCCACTAATTGCACAGCACTTCCCCAATTCCACCACCAAGGACGCTGCTTATAATTATGTGTGAGCTGTGTTTGGCAAGCTGTTTAATGCCCACCTCCCAAGCACAAAATTACAAAGAGAACGTTTGCCTTTAGAACCAGACACCTCCCTTGCACCTCATACAGACTCATCACCAAATATGTTATATACACACACAGACACACACTAAATATTAGTTGTCAATACTAAAATGGTGCTATTGTCATATTGTCTACATATGTTTCTCTGCATATCAACAAATGCACAGCATCATCATCATTATCACAAAAATGGGCTTAGAAAAGAACATTTTTGAGATCTGGGCTAAGTTAGATGTCCAAAAGTTGTACATTGCTGGGACATCCCTCCTCCTCTGTCTCAACCTCTTCGACCTCCAATGCAAACAGCTGAGAGCACGTACAGCATATTGCTTATCTAGTTCCTGGCCAAACTTTCCTCGGAAAAATCAGCATGTTTTGTGAAATGCAGGGTGGTTCATCAAATTCAGTAGACTTCTAGGTGCTCATGACTGAGCAAAAGATCTAACAGCCTGTGAAATACTCACCAAAGGCAGTCTCTCCTTGTTCAAGTTCTTGTTTCAGTCTGGTGTAATCGTCTTTAATTCTCTCTAATTTTCGGACATTTCTGGCATTCAGAACTAACAGTTCATTGAGAAGTCCTTCCAGCCCCTCCTTTTCAGATGTTAATGCTCTTATTTCTTCTGTCAGATCCTTTGCAGTACCAAAATTATGTCCTGTATGTTTTGTGGGGGCAAGGGGAAGAGGAAGGAAAGAGACAATGAAGCAGGCACTTGCAACATCAGTAGATTACAGAGCAAACAAGGGAAAATAAGCAACTATACTTCCCAACAGCAACTGAAAGACCTATTTTAGAAAAAACAAATTGCTTTGCAAGCATCTATTTCATTAACATACTACAAAAAGAATCATAACTGCAGTACGTTTAACATTATACACAGAAATAGTACTTTATTATTACTATTGAAACAATTCTGATTCTTGGAGAAAACCTTTTTCTAAGGTCCACACTTTAGAATATGTCATACTTGAAATATTGATCATTGTGGTGTGATCTGTCAGACCATTTTCTTGTTTTGGAGGACCTTAACTTACAATACCTTTGAATTAGATGCTACCAATCTGCTAGACCCTGAAGTATTTCCTCCTTGATCAAAGCAGCACTGTGCCATTGTTCATAACAAGCACCAGAAGGTTGTTTATCAATCACATGCTGCAATTCTTAAACGGCATGCACCTTGTGCAAAGACCATCAGGAGATGTCCTCCTGAGAGAACTTATCTAAAAGTCAAAATCCTCCACTTCTGGCTCTCCTTGAAGCACAAAACTTTAGAGACAGGCAGAGTACCTCAGTATCACCAGCCCACACTGCTCTAGAGGTTTTTAAAAATGTTTGGCTCCTTTGGACAGGGATCCAGAGTCAAAAGTTCAACTCCCAACCAGTTTACAGTGTAATCTAGTAACATCTGTCCACTTAACCCTTCTGAAAACCATTTTTGTAAGAACCTGGAGAGGAATGTTTCCTTACTTCTCAAAGAAGTCTTCAGTATAAATGCACACTGGGAGATGCTCAGCTATTAAGTGTTTTTTAAATAGTAGAGTAACTGTTATAATGCTACATTTATACAGTTGTACCTTTTCAATGATTCAGCTATTTGGCTGAGGAGAAAATAAAACAAACCATAAAAACATACAAAACCTCCCAATGTAGTCTAAAGAATACTTGACAAAAATAGTTTTTATGTAGACTTCGCTACAAAAAATCTCTAGTTCAAGATCTAAACTCCAGCATTACTTAACGTAGCAGAAATTTGTGGCATGATCTAATAAAGCACATCCAGTTCACACATAATGTCTTATCAGCTTCTGAAATATGTGCAATGACTCCTGAAACAACTTTATAATACCACCATCATCAGATACAGAGGTGCCCTGTGGCTTTTTTTCCAGGAATATACACTGCTTACACATAACAGATCAATTCAGAAGTTTATTTAAGAAAATTAAGACATAATCCAAAACATCAAATCTACTTCAGAGTATCCTAAATTATGGCACTACATCCTTTTTACCTGGTGTCTCAAAAGCGTTACTCACAAAGTCTTAAATTTTAACAGGAATGGGTTTGGCTGCTGTTCAATTCCTTCAGGACAGGGGAGCAAGAACAGGACACAAGTTATTTATGCTGGTGGGAAGACAACGAACCACCGCCAGCTGCTGAGAGCAGATCTGTTCCTCTAGAGTGTAAGAATGAACAGAAGTACTTCCAGCAAATAATTACAACTGACAACCTGGAGGAAAGATGATGCTGCAAACTCGAATGGCCTTATGAGAACAGGTGTGCCAAAGGGAGACTGCACTTCCCAACATTTTGGAAAAGACTGTATCAAATAAGTCACATTAACCCCTTCAGTAAACCCGTTTGCCAGTTCTATCTTACAAAGAATTACACAATTAAATAACTATAACTACACTTTACAAATAGCAGAATCTTATGGTTTACAAGTGCATTTCTTGGAAAAGAGCAGCACAGATATTATCATCTTAATCTGTCACATGTTTCAAAAGGGGCAGAACACAGCAGCAAGATAAAATCACGGAAAATAGCAGATACTCAGATGCTTCTAAGGCAACAAGACTCACAATTAAACAGTGCAACTTTATTCACCTGAACTCACACCAAGCATCAAAGCACAAGAGCCTGAATAAGAGTCTGAATAAAACATGAAGGCAAGAGATTCTTCATTAAAATCTGGAGCCTGCTCTTACACTTCAGAAGACAGCAAGGAAAAAAGTAAGATATTACATATGAAAGTTTTATACATACTGAATGGATCTTAATTCCCAGAGGGGAAGTTTTTATCAAAACTGAGGCTATGAGGAAATGGTATCAGATATATGCCCAAAAGCCAAAACAAAATTGCCTGATACAGGTCCCCATAACAGCAGAAATGTCTGGAAATCTGCAGTGAAAATTCAGAAGAGAGTATACAAATTCATACACCACAAGTGTCATCAGTGAGCTCCTGACCTTAATCACAGCAACCAAAATAACTGCTTTCTAAATGCCCTAAGAAAGTTGATTTAAAAATTAATATATAATCCCTATCTGCCAGCATTAAAAAACATGCCCTCCTGGGGTTTTTGTTTAAGAGACAAAGTCACATTGGATGCTGTAGAAACATTCTGAAGACATGTCAAAATATTTTATTCTACTAATATCCTGAAAATGCTATAACTCCTCTTTTTGATGATAAAATAATTATTTCACATAAGTGAACACAGTAACTGTTACTTTGTCTGCCACTCAGAGCTATGTTTTATACAGCCATACTGCTGGGAGGGTTCTAGTTGGGTGACATTAGATAAATAAAATCAGTTCTAACCCTTCCCAGGAAACTCAAAAATAACTAAAGCTAATTAGGACTGCTCACTGCAAAAATCCATACAGAGACAACAAAACAAAGGAATTAATAGTCTAAGATCAGAGCTGAGCCTCTGGTCTAAACCTAGACATGAGACAGGGATTCTGTGAAGGGTACTGAAGGATGAAATGTTGCTTTTCCCATACTTCCTCTTGAGTCATAGCGATGCTTACTAGTGATGTGCAATTTTACCCACTGCATACATGTTCATATAAACATACTGGGTGCAAACCGGTACACCAAATGGGGAAGCCCACAAATTCAGACAACTCTATAAAATCCAGGCTAGAAAGTCTGTTGCTCTATCAGAATCTTAAATCAATCCCATTTCAATTTGAATAAATACTTGGAATCAACCGCGCTTGAATAAAATGGGAGGCAGGGGAAGGGGAGGAACAGCTACGTGAACTAAAATTGGGATTATAATAAAATCTGATAAAACTTCACATGAATGTGGCTGAACTGATTATACTCCTACAAGCACTACAACACTAGAAAGTCATATTTTCACCTTCCAGCAATCTTGAAGCATCCAGTGCTCTAAACAGGTTCAGTAACGTGCTTGCACTACACTGTCGTAAGGAGCTGAGTATGCACACTTAACTTTGAGAGGCTGAACCTTACCATTATCTCAAAATACAGCAACAAAAACCCAGCTGAAACTTCCTCCTTAATCTTGCCCTCTGGGGTGCTCTCCTCACATGCTTCCTTCTTCCCCCACTCTCCACAGATAGTGACATCAGGAAAGCTCCAACAGCTTGACATGAAAACCAAAAATATCAGCCGAATCAAGCAAAACAACACAGACTAAAAAAAATATAATTTAAAAAATTATCCCCAAGCACAAAGTACCTATATATTTTCTTTTATTCACAATAAACATAAGTACTATATTTACGACATTTTCTTCTTTTCCCAAAATTTTACTTGCATGGCTATATACTACAGCTGAATAGAGCTCTGCATATCAAATAACTTCCTCTATACATAGTTAAATGCCACAAACTCATGTCAATTATAACAGCTCATTGTCAGATTTTACTATATTAGGCAGATTGTTGCCCATTTAGTCGCCTTCAACTAACATATCATTATTTTGATACCAACTGCCAGAAACAAATAGACTAAAACTACAGTTTAAAACCTGTCCCATTTAAAAAAAAAAAAAAAATGTTTTATTATTTAAGCTTTGTTAAATATTTCCCCTTCAAAATACAAGACAAAGTTAATGGCCCACAACTTTTTTTACTCCCAGTTTTCTCATATTTATGCTGGAAATTACATAGATTTATAGTTCCCATTATTCATACCTGAAGCAGAGGAGTACACACCATCCCTAAATAAAACTATGTTTACTGTAGTACAAGCAAAGGAGGAATGTTTGCATTAACAATAATGCATACATACTGGACATTGGCTTGAACGGAGAAAGAAATAGACCTGACATTATTTATAAGCAAATCTTTCATAAACTAACACTACCTTTAATAATATATAAGAAAGTGAAAATTTACATTTTTGCTTAGGGCTTTTTCCACCATGGTATTTATCAACGACACAGGAAGTCAGGCTTAAACTCTTCCGCCCTGTGATTAATGAGAATACAAACTGATTCCAACACGAGAAAAGAATCTGAAGAAAATAAATAGCATTTGGTTGCTCACAAAGAAAAGAGAAAAAGCTAAAAATGTGACAGAACTGTAGGATTTTGGAAGCACTGCCAGTGTGTTTGCACCTCTGAAAAAACCAATAGCAAAATGAGGGACAGTCTACCACCTCCCAAAACATTTTACAGAATTTCAGCAAATCTGAATCACAATTATTGTTTTTAAGCAATAACACATGCCAACACTTTCATGAAGCATAACGCAACTGAATGATTGATGTGATTCTGCAAGGCAAAGAAAAAATCCATCTAGAAGCAGGTGAGAGACCCCACAGATATACATTTGGAAGAAGAATTCTCTGTCACAGAAAAGCTCTTGCACCTGGACTGAATCAGACACCCCAGAGCAACTCACCAATCGAGGGAGGAAAAAAAAATGGGGGTGGGGAGTGTGGAATGCAACAACAATAAAATGTTAAACCAGTAACAACAACTCAAAGGCTCAAGCGAAAATTATCATAGAATCACAGAATGTTTTGGGTTGGAAGGGACCTTTAAAGGGTATCTAGTCCAATCCCTCTGTAGTGAGCAAGGACATCTTCAACTAGAACAGGCTGCTGAGAGCCCTGTCCATTCTGACCTTGAAGGCAGAAAGACCCTGAAATAAAACAGAGGTTTGGAAGATGGCCATTCAGCAATACTGAGCCACAACCTGTTCCAAGGAACTGTAGCTACTGGTGACTGCCACGCCACTAGAAGGTCTCAGGTGTCTGTACTGGGGGTTACAAGTTTAGCCAAGGAGCACGTTAGTCCCAGTAATTTACTATGTGCATTAGCCAATAAATGGTTCTTGCAAGTCACACGTAATTGTCTCTAAACATGGTAAAGGATGTCCCGCTTAAAGTGACTCCAAGGCACAAGGGACACTCAATAGCACAGACACCTGTGCACACAAGCTCCCCCACATAAGCACTTCCCACTCCCTTAAAGCTCCCACTCACCTTACGCCTTCCAATCACTCGGTTTTTTACATCTCCCCTCTCTCCTGCCTTTACCTCCACTCACTACCACTACCAGTGGAGAGGACAGGAGATGCCAAAGGTAGGGAAACAGCTCAGACCTGATCTCCATGATCTTGACATCTGCGTGAAATCACCACCTTCCTTTTCACCAACCAGGACAGGAAAGAAAAACGTAGAAGGTTCAGGAAGATAAATACCTAGATTTAGGCACCAAAGAGAGCATGCACTGAGATTCAGAGATTTGCCACCTTGGCCAGTCAGTGAAAAGAGGGAAATCACTGTCCTCTTTCAGAGACTACATGGGGGTTTTTCTGGTGTCCCCTCCAGACCAGCCTTACCACGGCGCAAGAGTGCCTTCCTTTCACAGCTCTCCCCATCTAACATTTCTCCTTTGGGCACAAAACCTTGGAAAAGGAACTGCCAAGGAGATTACTCGACCTTCTCTCTCACTCCAGGGATAACAGGAGAGAAAAAGAGTAAGTTGTTATACAACTGACTGACTTCTGCAACAGAAGCAATGATTTTCTGCTGTCTGGTCACATATCATGCTGGAACTTCAGCTGCAACAAATTATTCTTGAAGTTCACTGAGAGACACTAACATCCAGCAGTCTCGTTTGGAAATGAGATAAAAAGACAAATCGCATAGCTATCTGAGGTCTGCAGTACTGTTTGAAAGTTGGTTTGTGGAGCTCACTGGCATTATTTTTTAAATGAGTTAACAGGCTTGCTAAAAAGTGCATTACTTGCAGCAATACATGGTGGCAAATTTCACTTCATGAAGTGCATTGCAAGTGACTGTTGTGGGAAGACATGCAATATATAACACTGTATGCTGGAGCCAGACATTGTGATACAGGCATGAAGAAGACAATCTCAATATGCATCTGAGCCATCAACCCAGACCACTGCTGAAAGCAGATAACCAGCTTGTCATCTGACAAGAGACAGACCTCTATCAGACTGCAATTCACCCAAATACTACGCCTTCATGAGAAGGCAAAAAGAGACATTGGTATTTTTGCCTCTAAGACTAGCCAAATTCTCCAAGTGTAACCAAACAAGAGTTCTCAGAAACAGGATAGATTAAATAAAAATAACAACAGCACACAAGCACCATTGCCTTCCAATGAAAGACAAATTAAGAGGTGTGTGTAGCATGTCTGGAGAAGATCTCAACATCACCTCGAGAACTTTATACCCATACATATCTCTGCATGAAAAGACAGAATACAGCACAGGAATGAAAACAAGACATCCACATTACCAAAACACACAGATGCTTTTCAAGCCATGCAGAACTTATGCTAATTAAGCATCAAAGAGATGGCAAAGAGGCAACAGTCCTAGCAGTAAGTATTGTGAAAATACGGTATCTAGTATTTATGTCATGCTATTTATAAACCACACTTCTACACTGACATAGGGGAAAAAACCTCATTGTACTGCTGGAAATCAGCCTACAACAGTATTTCCAAGCAGCTCCCACTTGCAGGTATTTAATGAAATAGAGAGATTGCTAATTTTTGGATGATGACATGTGATCTCTTACTGGTATAGAGAGTTTTAAGATCAGAATTTATCTAATTTCTGTAACTACTTAGAAGTCACCTCATTCTAACACCTGTGTTTGGATCTCACTTGTATTTGCAAAGACATAAGGGAAGTTAATGACATGCATCTCTCAGATAACTACATAATCAATTCAGCATTTCATTGACATCTGTTTAGCAACCTGCTATCCACTTTGTGGCCATCTAGTCCTACACCATTACGCGTTCTCAACAGGAAAAGAATTCACACTGAGTCTATGAAGACATTGTAAACTAAAATCAATCCAGCTCTTTTATTCAAATATAGGGAACAGATGAAAAGATGATTAAAAATTAATTTTAGTTTACATCCTTCCTATTCCCAAATTATTTTCTTACTAAACAGAAATCAAAATCACGCCATTTTTCACATGTGATTTGCTCTCCTGCAAAACAGCCTGAAGTAGGAAAATAAATTTTAATAATAGTTCTACAGTTACAATCATACTTGATTACAAATCATCTTATTTTAATTTTCTTACTCATTTAGGATTATTTCATCTTCTACTTATTACCCCACACACACACAAATTTCATGCTAAATAAACACACAATGCTAACAGAATGAACAAAGCAGCATGTACTGCCATGTTCTTCCCATAACTGATGACAAAAGTTTTATAAGCATGTTAAGAGCTACTGTAAGAAGCAACTGTTATAATTTGGGTTTCTAAGCACCACCATTAAGGTGTTTTAATAAAAAATAAACCCTAGTAGATGCTAAACCATAAGACTTCATTGATAAGCATTTACTAATGTGTATGTCAACAGTAACATCTCATGCAATCAGGAGTCCTTGTTAGATATAATTACCTAAAGCTACCGACTTAAAAACCATGAGAAATATGGTAAGATTCTATGAATTGTTTGAAGGAAATATCTGGGCTAGCATCTCAGAAGTATTAACTGCAGGTTTTTTATCACAACAGGCAAATGCCAATCAGAAGTAAGGGAGTTGGTGATAAAAATTATCTGAATTGTAACTGTTGATAGAAATACTTGAACATTTAAGTATAGCCTTTTTTTTTATGAAATCACACTGGATTTAATTAATTTACCGTATTTATTCTATGGCTTTCAATAATTCAAAGATACACAAACCTTCTTTCTTTCTCCTACAAATTTAATTTTATACTTCTTCCAAGGATCAAATAGTAGGGAAAAGAGATGTTTATATATAGAGCATCATCTCTTCAATCTTTTCAGTATCCTTTATTATACAGTCTTAAAATCCAAGGTATTGCATTCACAGGACTAACAGAACTGTCAAGCTAACATTGCATTTAGTGTGATACTTTCCTCTCAAAAGAAGATCAGCTATATTCTTACATTTTTTGGTGCAAATACACCAGTACTGTAAATCACTGCATTTGGAAGAGAAAGTATGGGTCACAGAGATGATGGATGTTGTCAGAAGCTATCAAGGTAGCCATTAAAGGCTCAGGTATACATTGTGCTTTCCAAGATCTCTCATCATTAAGTCATCACATGTAAGCTCTGAGAACTAATATATCACTTAATAACTATATCCTTAAACTCATATAACTTAACTCTTGGGATACACGAATCCAGCTGTGTGCATCTGCATTCAGTTACCTTCATGCTTTGACGCTGTTCCAAAAATCACTTAACACTGACTGCTTCCTGTGGGAAAATGCTACATTAAACAAAATGTAACATCTGTTTAGGGAAGAACAGTTGTTCTCAGTATCTACCAGTACTGTTGTTTGAGGAAATTCTTTGAATTAATGATCTAACTACCACAGTAAAAAAGCAGAAATAACAGACACTTACCCCTGCACCTGATGCTCCCAGACTAAATGGAAACCTCTACCTATGACGACCAAACTCTATTATTACTGCATATTTTTATATACACTATAATTCCCTCTGAATGTCATGTTATCCAAAGGCTGGCCTTAAATATTTGTAGTTTATCCAATTAAAGATTCTCCTAACTTCTAATGATTTAATATATCCAGGCTGTTCACTAACACTCTGTTAGCCAACTCACAATTCAGGAGATGTGTCCGGACAGTATCTTGTTTAACTCTTAACCAGTATTTAAAAGGCTATGACCTACTAAACTGTGCCTTATTTAAGAAGTGTCATTCATTTATGTGTAACACAGGAATACACAGAAACTCAGTAATTCAGCCTTCTCTATATTAGCCACTGCTCACTGTTTTCACCTTCTAAAAAAATAATTTAAAAAAAAATAAAGCTATTTTTATATTTTTCTTCTTCTGGATTTACAAAATCTTCAATTTCTGCCTTGCTTCTCTACTGGTCACCATTCGTAGAGCATCCTGGCTTTCCTGATTTTATCACTTCATGTTCTAAGACTAAAATATTTCAGTTTTTTTCATAGAGGTTTTTTGTTTTTACTTTCAGATCTTCAGAGAACTGATTTTTATTTATTATTATTATATTTTACCCGTATCCTTTGCACACTATATGGCATTTAACATAAATAAATGCCGTAAAGTCATCTAAATGTATCCATATCTTACAATGAAGGAAAGAAATTACAGTATCCGTTGTTACCAAATTACCTTTTGTCCTTGATTTTCAACCAGTTCCCTCCAGAATTTTACCTTAGTAACAACTTACGATTGTACCATTCACAGTCATTAAAATTCCCTGAAGTAAGGGTTCTTTAGAGTAAAAACAAAAAAAAGACACCGTGTTCTTATCAGTACTAAGAAATAGCACCAATACTTCTTAAAAAGCACAGAAATGCAATCATAGTCACACAACTGTGGAAACAGTTTATCAAAATACCAGCAATAAATTGCCTTTTAAATTCATTCCGAAACAAGTATCCTATTTTAAGAGCTAACAAGTATAAAACATTCTAACAAACGTTTTGGAAATCATCCTCAAGTTGCCATTTACTCTCTCAAAGTGTCAGACTGAGGTACATCTTTTCTGGCCAACTGCTTCCTGCCGGCAGCTTGAAGCAGTTGCATGTCAAGTTCTCAAGAAAGTCATAAAATGGCTGGGGAAACCTGTGACCCCATTTCTCAAAGTGAGAAAATTCAAACAGACATTGAAAGAGACCATGGACAGAGAAGGGCGATTGCTCAGCTTACCGCTCGCAGGCGGACACAGAGAAACAGAGGGTTTGCACTTCAAAAAGGTGTTACAAGAAGCATGCTCAGCACCAGTACAAGATCTGGTCCTTAATTTCCTTGCGGATTTTGGTTTTGGCAAACAAACCACATAACATTGCATAAGGTTTCATTTTAAAAAATTCTCATGTGCCAGTGCTCAATTCTTGTACCTAATCAAGAAGGTAAATCACCAGCAGATAGCTACAACATGTTGCTTTGATGTTTATTAAAAACTCTCTACTTGGAGTAACACTGGAAAATTGCTTGTACCCAAGCCTACGTTTCCTTCTATTCTGCTTCTTCTCTGAGGCAGGTGTCTAGCTAAGACACAGCTACTTACACATCTGCAAACAATTTGCTGAATTAAAAAAGCCCCCTCTCCAAACGTGAGACAGAATTGTGCTTTCCCTTTTTTCCTTAGTGAACTGTGCAGTAATCCCAAGTTAAGTGGCATGCAAAGCTGTTACGTATCAGACTCTGTAATCACATTTCAATGTTCTACTGGTTGTAAATAACATGCACGAGCGCTCCAAGGACCAAATTACTCTTTTGCTGCCAACATTAGTTGTTTAATGATCTGAACAGCAGAGGCTGCCAATTATTGTATTCCATTTTAAAGTGTCATTTAAAGCCACACTTGTAATCATTATAACTTTGCTGTAAATTTATGCTCTTAGCTAGAGATCTCTAGTATGGTCCAGGAAGAGCTATAATTATTTATTAATTTCACTTACAGAAAAATATCATGTTCTTTGCATGATTACTGCCTACCACACAGCATCCACTTTGCCAGTAGTTCCCTACCATCGAGAGGGGCCTGAAGTGCCTTTCACAAGGCATGACACAGCCTGGTTCTGACAGATTTGCCGTGACCTTAAGGGACAAGTGCACATCAGTGACTTCTCCTAAGAAGTCCCAGCTATGAAAACACCAACAACTGCTCTAACATACCACTCATCAATATTAGCTCTTCTCATCGCTTAAAACTTACCTGAAACAGCCAGCATTTTGGCTTCAAGTAGAGCTGGTAGTTGAGTCTCAATATCTCTCACTTTCCTCCCCAAAGTACTGCAGAGTTTCTGACTCGTACAAACCTAGATTGAGGCAGACAGCCACGATATATAATTCATCCATGTAAAAGTATAAGGCAATTTGAACAGTGCTTCAAATGTTCTTGGTTTACAGACATGACATAACAACCAACAGCAAGGTGAAGAAGCTTAATAAAAAGTGATGTCTTTACAGGAATACCCAACAAAGCAAAATCTCCAGGCTTTGCTGTACAGTCCATTACAAAAATTGGGTATGGTATTGGCATTAGCTACCTGCACGACAGAAGAAACGTTTCACTACTAGATACTAAGGCTGCACATAGAAGAAAGACCATCTTACAAATTCCATACAATTTCAGCATTAACAGTGATGCCTGAAATAAAGAGTAAACAAGACATTTGGAGTTTAAGATGTCATAACACAGAATGCACAATACACCATGCTGCATAAAAAAATGCGAAGTAGCCACCATTAACTCTCCGCATAGGCAATAAATAAGACTATGCCAGCTCAATATGTACTTTGTTTCACAATCAGGAAACTCAGCTGATTGGCATTTAGGTTTCTGGCTTTTCCTCTCTTTATCACCTTTTTTAGCTGGAAGTTCCTTCAGCAATTAATCAGAACTTGTATTAAAAACATGGTGAGAGACAAGAGAAAAAAGAAAGGAAGTTCAACTGTTTCTGTATTTTAAAATTAAGTATACATTACCACCTCAGAAGGACCTTATTCAGCATATGCAATTCATACAACTTCCACATATTCAAAGGTGCATAATTTGTGAAGGAAAGCAAAATGAACAAACCGAAAACTCTCATCAAGCTAAGGCAAATCTCTTGTTCTGAAGGCAGACATCAAACACTGGCTTAAAACCGTAGCTGACACTTTAGAAAACACTGCATTCATTGGAACCAAGGATAAAGCAGTAGTCAAGAGAGGCACAGGCCACTTGTGAAGAGATGAGATGTGAAATGAAATCTCCAGAGGAAAGTTTCCTTGCCCTCCTTGACTTTTTTTCCCCTCCTCAAAGACAAGTGTATACATCACGTTTATTAGTAGAAGCACAGCTATCACTTCACTTTAAGAGCAAAAGCCTTACAGCTCTAATGGCTTATCTGTTTGTACAATTAAAGTATAATAATTCAGATATGACACTAACTGTAAATCTTTTTTAAATGGATAATACCCTCTTGCTTTAGCTGAGAGCATCTGCTAACCATAAATGGGTCATATTTTTGAGTCAACAGAACCATCCTCCAAGCAGTAACTGTTGCTATCTAAAGACTTCAGTCTTCCTATTAATTTAAAAACACGTTTATCTCATTACTTCTGCACCTATTATAATTTTTCAATTCCCGGATATTTCATTTCAGTACCCCCTTTTAAGCGACTTGCCTACTAACTCAAAATGTTTTTAAAAAACCAAACCTGTCAGAGGTGAATAAATGTGCCCAAAGAACCCAAAGGCCATTTCTGTCTCACATATCAAAAATAAATCTGAAAGTTTTTAATGACTTCTTTCTAAGCAGTGCTCTCTCTTCAGCAGTACTGAACGGTTCAGTAAATTGCAATTATATGGGGAATCTTTCAGCTCCAGGAAAACTGCATGAATATATCCCATGCTGGTAGTAACTTAAAGTCACTACCAGTAGACAGCTGTTTGGCAATTATGCAAAATAAGCTGGGAGGTTTAAGCAGTTTCTCGTGAACACTGTCCACATTTTAAGCACTACTATCAGAACGTAGGTTGCTGGCACTCTTTATTGATGGACCAAATGCAGGGACCAGAGGCTGATATGAAGTTGCTCTAGCTTGCAGTGATGAGTTTTCTGGAACATGAGATAAGTACGTTACCAAGCCTCTGCTTGTATCTGTGTCACATGCACTCTGTAGATAAATGAACAACATTAATCTTCAGAGCTATCATACAGCATAGTTCCACAAAACTAAATGAACAACTGGGAGAGGCAAAATAACGTAACATCCTCTAAACTAATATCACTGCTTCTACGTTACATCAGTTCTACTCTGCAAGCTTCGATTCTTTTCATTTTTTCTAATTATTTAATCTTAATAACAGCTCCCATTATTCATTACAGTAGCTTATTCAGCCACTGCAGAAAGGTTACTTCTTAGTTAACAAAGAGGATGAACATTCACAAAGCCAGCGCCCTCCTTTGCTCCTGGGGAACATGCCATCCTCCCCTAACCAATCCGACTGCAAGCACCTGTGCGCCTGTGGCCCCAGCAACAACATCCTTTCCCTGTTCTCAAGCGACCATCTCTGCTGCAGCCCATGGACCAACGAGCTCCAAGTCTAAAAAACTCCCTCTCAGTATCAGTGAAGTTCTTTACAGCCAAATGCTACTGCATATATTTAAAAATCCTCTTCAGTGGCTTGTGAGGCATTTAAAGCAGACTTTCAAAAAAAAAAAAAGCTCTCGTTTAAGAATATACCTTACAAATTTGCATTCAGACACATAAACAGTACTCAAAAAAGCAGCCCATCTGAAAAGAGTAAGATGCTGGTTAGCAAAAATACATGGAATCAAGATGAAAACCAGCAAAACATCTACAGCAAATTTGCCCATTGCCATCCTCTTCCATCTTTCCAGTATAGGATGTTAATCTAAAGTGACATAAACAGGGACGCTGACTATATCACTGAAATTCACTCTTCCTCCTACAATCTCAAGAAAAAATAAGTTTTGGATAACCTTCATCTTTCTTTACAACAGAACCTTGGAAAAGAGAGAGAAATTCTTTTCACACTGCCTGAAGAAAAGGACAGCCCACCTGGATCTTTCAAAAAGCACAATCTTGCCGTTAGCAAAAGCAGATATTAATTTCTGAAGGAATGCGGTGGATAAGGGAGATTGTTCCCTTCATTAACGGGCTAATCTTAGCTTTTGCAGCCTCAGCTGAAAACACCACAGATGAGGCAGAAAAGGCCACAACTGGCACAGGGGAAAAGAAAAGACCTTTTACAAAGTAGTATTTTCCTCATACAAAGAATAGGCTTAAAAGACCAGCTCTATTCAGTTTGAGAAGAAAATAATAGGATGAGACAATCTGAATAAATAAAATAATAAATTATTTGGAGGAGTCTCATTATGTGCTTCCTATTTATGTTCTCTAATAAATAAAAGGTATCTCATAGGAATGGAATGAATTAAAATAATATTTTCTGTATTGAACATTTAAAGAAACAAACGGGCTATGAAATTCTACAGTCCTCGCAGACTTCTCAATTGTTAACCAATGTTTCGGCTCTAGATACTAAGAAAAATCTAGAAAAAGCCTCTAGATACTACAGTTGTAAAATAAAACTTCAAGAGGCATGCGTTTTCAGGGCAAAAGGCAAAATCTGTAATTTACATTTTAGCTTAGATAGCTTGAAATGATACATCACTCTGAGGTACCAAATGTCTCATTCAGTAGATGAGCTGTAGGGCAATTACCTTTTACTTGATTCTTTATTCATAGTCATTTAAAAAATACAGGGAAATCATCATGTTATAATTTTCTACACTGATTTTTCCCAAGATGCATGCATAAGCAAGGAATAGTGGAGAACAAGCGCAAAATAAAGTAGCAGAGAGGGAGAGAGGGGTATTGAGATGCAGTCTTTTTAACAGTGTATGCTGAAAATGCCAGTCAGATGACTAAGAATAGATTATGAAAGATTCAGTTTTCACTAATTTTGGTGAGTGCTATTAGAGACCAAACATGGAAAAAAACTTATTTCAGAGTATAAATTCAATACTGATCAAAACCCAGAACTCTTTTCCACTTCCTGTTGCATATACACCTATATGAATCAGCCACAATAAATGAACCTTTTTTTCTAGAGCACTCCCAGAGTAAAGATGCTCTGTGGCTCACCGAGACATTTTGAAATAAAAAGAAAACTTTAGTATTCTCTTCCTTAGAAGGACATCATCAGAAATAAGAAAATTAAAGGAAAAGTATTAACATCTCTGTTTATAAACAAAAGGCATGCTAAATATGCCACATCACTTTTCACTGTATTTTTAAAGGGAGGTGAAAATTAGATTGCTAGTTTATTATTGGCGAAAGGGCAGGGAAGAAAGGTACTTCATTTATGCTCTTCCTTCACACCAATGAAACCAGTCAGCTAAGAAAGAGGGTCTATATTCAGAGTGAAAACATTCAGCTATGACCAAGAGTTCACTTTCATTTCACAAAGCTGAGGAGTCCTTCCTAACTGGAGACTCAGAAGACGACTAATGCACTACGAAATGCAAACAGAGAAACAACAGATTACTCCACCTGCTTCATTAAGCATAATCTCCATGGCCTGCCCAAATATAAAGGGGGGAGGCGGGGGGGGGAAGGGGCACATTGGGGTATATATTTAAAATATTTACATGAAAAAAACTGTTTAGAAGAAACATCACAAAAACAACCTTCTAAAACACAGACAATTTATTAAGATGCAAGTTATTACCAGTTCTCTAAGTATTCTGAAGAGCTGAAAACAGATGTGTACTTACTTTGGCAGTAGTTTCTTTAATGGACATGCTGAACGATTGTTCTTTTTCCTGAAGGCTAGAAGGGATTAACATAAAATAAAGTTGACCTTCTCTTCTCATCACAGTCTGCTACACAAGACACATTTTCACATAGGCTTTAAGATGACTCATATTAACACGAAAGAGGCAATACCAAGATAAAATCTTTATATTTGGGCTCAGTGTTGCTCCTGACTAACCAACATTTTTCCACCCAATTTCTACCCACTTAATTCTGTTTGTTTGCAAAATTATTCATATGCTGGCTTTACAGTTTTAATTTATGAGTTTATATGCATTTTACTCACCATCTGAAACACAAAGTATGACTATTTGTGTAACTGTAGTATCTTAGAATTTCCCAGCAGCGTCCAGGACTTTTGTCTTGCTAGGTTACCATCTAAACACCTAACACAAAGGTGTTTCTGGCACAAAGAATCTGCAGTTACTATGGTCTTATAACCCATTTTCCAATCTGCCAGGAAAAGTTCAACTGCAGACACTTATTTCATATAGAATTACTGCAAGAACATCACTGCTCGGTTTGTTTAGTTTCCTAAAGACCTACAAAATATTTGTACCAAATTGTACAATTTGTACCAACAGTGGGCTGAAATTGAGGCAACATCCACGATTATATGAACAAATTCAAGGTTTTCTTCCTCGTTTAAAACCAGATGAGTTTACTACTTTGATGTTACTGAACTTAATGTAAAAAATAATAATAATAATGTAAAGCCTTTGGTGCTTGTAAATAAATTCAGAAGTTACATTTTTAACAAAAGTTTGAAAATCCAAGTCAAATCATACATTCGGAGTTAGTATAGAGATTATTTCTGCAACATTAATACTTCTCTCCCTCCTACTTTGCAGGCATACACTTTTTAGAGTGTTCAACTACTTTATCACAATTCAGTGTACAACAGCACTCCCCACCACCAGCATTTCAGCTGTTCCTTTCAGCTGCATTACAAAAATTCTAATTCTTTCACAACCTACCACTGACATTCTTCCTGAATAATTAAATAATAATTATTATTTATTTCTGAGCTTTTCTCTAGTGTGTAGCACTGAAGTACACAAACATGTCTGGAATATCACTGGATTTATTTCAATGATACTCTTGCAAGATACAGCAGCATTGTATTCCTTTTAGATGTGGAAGAAACACAAGTCCTGGTTATTCAGAAAGCGCGTCAAGGCTGAGTGCCCGTTTTGACACACATGCAGTCCCTGTTGCCTACTTCCATGCATTTCAGCTTTCTTTCGAAAACTTGCTCCTTTGTATTTTCTGAGCACAGCACTTACTGAGTCCTGTTTCAAGAGTCAGCATTTACTTAAGTGTGAACCCAAAGCATACAAAGTGGGACTTACACTCAGTTACTGACTACCTACAGAAAGGCTGGCTGGACCTCTCACCCAGCTGCACATAGGAGCGAGTCAGCTCAGAGGCAGAATTCAGCTGTCCAGTGCATCATTTAATCACAATAACGAGACAGTTATTTGCATTGTTTTCCCTCATGCCCTGCTTCACGGAGCACACACCTTTTCAGTCTACAGCACAGCCAGTCACCTCATTACCACCACAGCACTCAGAGGTCCCTTCAGCTCCAGATGAAGCAGTCCCCTCATGACAATGCAAGTCAATGCCTGTGGTAAGGCAACAAACAGAAATACAGCTGGCTAGCTACGTACAAGTGGTTAACATTTCCCACAGAGCAGTCTCCAACTTCTCCCTGTTCTACAGCAATATATATATGGGCAAAACACAAAATATTACATGCGTAACGATGCCATTACCAGCTTCCTGCTCGCCTCTGGGCATGCCAGAAGGAATGAACTATTTAGCCATTTCTTTTCTCAGGCTCTGGAACTCCCAGTGACTTTCAGCATCTCCCACAAACGGTATCTGAGCTGGTCAGGTTATGTAAAAAAGAGCTGCCTTTGTGTACAGATGTCAACAGGGAGCAGCAAGGCTGCAGTGTGTAATTGAATGAATAATGGGTGACTGGCCCTATTGTTCCAAAGCTGCCTTATAAAATTCAACTCTAAAGACCCAGGCCATAATAAAACGTAAAGTGCAGTTATAGCCAGAAGAACAACAGTACAAAGATGGCACCTCTGTTTAACAAATCTCTTCCATGTACCTTTCCTCTTACCTGTTTACTTTCTGCACAGAAAGCCCCCAACATTTCACTCCTCTGCAGAACTTGCACAGCTAACAGGAATAGAGATCAATTTTTAATTTCTTTTTAAATCATTGATCCAACAGCATTACAGACTGAGCCCCAGTTGTAGAGCACATATTGCTAACAAGAATGTATAAGCCCACACGGACTTCCAGGTCTGGGTGCTGAGTGGGGAAAAAACACCCTCTTTATAGGTAGATTTAATTTTTATGAACATCTATCACATCACTGAAAAATAAATAAGGAATTGTGCATTGCCATTTCAATGACAGCGGAACTACAGTTTTAAGAGAATTCTGCAGAACTGTAGGTTTAAAAGAATTTTATATTAATCCAAGACGTATCAATATAGAACATCATTAGTAAATCATCATTTTGACTCAAGCTAGTGATAGACACATTAACCACAAACTTGAATCTAAGAGTCCTTTTGTTACAGTTACAGCATCCCTGCAGATTCTTACAAGTGTATTTGTATTATTCATAGTACAAATTACACAGTAGTATCCTGTTTCAAATCCTTGTTAGCCTTCAGAGCGGTACCATCACTGTCCCTCATCCAGATCAGCCCATGACACAACTTACACACAGCAATCAAAACCTCTATGAACCCGCCACAGTTACCAACTACGAAAGCTTTTAGCTTCCCAGGTTGTTTTCTTCTACCACAAAACACTGTCATGGAGAAGTCCCCTGCAAGCTTTCCAATTAACTGACAAGCTAATGACCCACAAGAGAAACCAGGCAGTCAATACCAATTCATTCTATTGACAAAGGGCTTTAAGAGACATGATCTGTTCCATGTGACTTGAAGCAGAAATAGCATTTTCCTTCACCACCACTCTGGGGCGTCGTATCTCACTTGAAGAGGGGTATGCTGTCTGCTTAAAAGTTGCTTTGTTTATTACTATCAGGGAAAATGCCTTTAAAAACAGGTCCTTGAAATAACACTAAACTCTTGCCTGGGAAGACATCCATAGTTTTGAGCCACTGCTATTCTTCTCTGGCAGAACAGCTAATCAAGAATTTGACTGCTTGTCCTCACCGTCTCTGCAATCTATTATAAGGACAATTTAGAAGCTACTTTTCAAATTCAATATAATCTAACTCCATCACAGAGAAAGAAAAGTTCTTGACCCAGCTGATGGAAGGACTAGAGTAAGACAGGAATTCAATTAACACAAATTTGACTGACTAAACGCAGGAAAAGAAATGTTTTTAACACTTGCAGAACTGACAGAAATCTATACATCATGCGTAATTTCTTCATCAAACACAGATAGCCATGTAGGCCTATCATTTAAATGGCCTGCAACAGATTTGAGGGGAGAGGAAAGAAGACTTGCTGCATCCCAGGGCCTCATTGCATAAATGCTAGACTGGAATAGGAAAGCAGGACCTGAGTAATTACTATTTCTGGATGGCAAATGAAGTAATACTTTAGCAAAACATGGACTTCAGCTGGAGAACTGTAGGAGGATGTGGGAATGCTGCATATTCAGAAGCTGAGGCTGATTTGGCACGTAATAACAGACTACAGGAAAAGTTTTAAGATCTAAATACTTCAAGCAAGCCAATGCCTTTTAATACCTCATTTTAGTGACCTCAGAGAAAAACAGGTATTGAGTATGGTGAATTGTAATAACATAGCTGGAACCTGCTGTGACTGTGATGTTCGTAACCAGGAATGGTGTGCTGGCAAAATAAAGAAAACCAATTCAATGCTATAGGGAACAGAAGGAAGACTGGCAATCAAGTGGTCTGGTTCACACATCCCCAGCTCCATCACAGGCTTCCCACGTGACCACAGAGGGCATCAAATGTCATGATATAACAGATAATGTTTTTAAAGCCTTTTAAAGAATAACCTGAGAAATTATGATTTACATGCAGGAATTACAGGTTCTATGGAAGTGGCTTTGTTCAAAGGAAGGCTGACTAGCACAATACTGGGAAGAATAGCTTTCTGCTAAAGGAAGGCATGTTTCTAATGTCTTTCCTTCCACTTTGCTAGTACACTTCCCTTTGCATACCAAGCTATTGTGTATTTATGTTTTGCTTCCTAAGAAAAAAAATTCAAAGAATGAAAATGGGCAAAAGGCAAGTCATGCTGTACTCTACATTCAAGATATATAAATATATATACTGCTTAAACAGAAACAGTTCCTGTATTAATGACAAAATACATATACAGTGACAAAAAATGTAGTCAGAGTGCAGTTTCCGTAACTCCACAATAGAACATACCACACATGTGGTACCGGTGTAAAATAAATTCTGTACTGGAAATTACTATTTTCATACAGAAACTAAGCAGCCATCTCTGATCTCTGCCTAATGAAAGACAAAGGGATGCTCTTTAACAGCAAACGTTCTTCCTTATCTTACTGTCACCTAAAAGATTATTCTAGAGCCTGTTACTTCACTCCTTATCTCCACGCCACAACACAGTACTTAAGCAAAAAGCACTTTCATGTCTTTAAGCAAAGCACATGTAAGAACAGCTTCAAAATGCCCATATTTGAATTTCTAATTTAAGGGCAATGGCCTAGAAGCCTATGCTCAGATTGTATGCTTGTGAGAAAGCATGATGGGGTGAGCCCTCAATTCACATTAATATGTATTTCCTCCTAGATCAAATCAGTATTACAGAATATTTTCTTGACTATCAGCAAATTTGAACGGTTTACAATATGTCTGAGTTTGTCCCACAGTAATGAGACTGCCTGCAAAGGATAACCTAGTTCTAATGGGCAGAGCCTGTGAAGAGCACAACTTTTACAACTTCAAGTCTTCTAACATGATACCTTCTCTGATTCTGAAGTTACAAGGAACTGCACTCTTTTTGAAGATGAAGATACGCAAACCAAGCCCTACACTTGTAATCTTGCTTTTAACAGCAAACAGAAGCTGACATTCCAAAAAAGCCTTTGTCCAATCCTTTGCAAAAGAAATCAGACATGCTACTCAGGGAACATTTGGTGTAAACATCTGCTACAGTCCACATCAAGGCAAAAATCCTCCAAAAAAAAAAAAAAAAAAAAATCTTAAGTCTAGGGACTTCACTAGGCCTTTAAGAAAGAAATCCACAATACAAAATCAAATCAAACAATAACTTTCCTGTACTTCTACGGTTCCCTTGATGTGTGAATCTCAGAAAGCTTTGAAGACAAATCAGAAAAAGCAGCTCTTGAACTAAACTATAGTTAACAAGAGGCAGCTTTAAGCTAGACATGTACAACTAGGTCTAAAAGGAAAAAATAAGAAGACTACTTGTCCCCAAAGTTTTCTTGAGTAAAATCAACAGATTCATTATTACACATACCATATGCAGGTTTTTTTGCCAGGGCAAGACCTACAAGGGTGTTACTGGTCCCAAGCTTCTGCTCAACGAAGAGTGTTCAGAACTAGATTGCATTAAATGCACTAAGGAAAAAGCATATTCTGCTTTCTTTTTAAACCCTCCACCACAAAGTTTGATTCTATCTAATCAAGGGACATTGAATAACATGATTTTAATTCTGTGTCATCATAAGCCTGGCTGGGCGACATATCTGAGTATTACCATACCAGGAAAGCAATTTTTCAGTCAAGCACACAAGTTCCTTCTCATCTTTGTGCAATGACCCATGGTACTTTAAACAATGAGATATTCACTGCAGCATATCTTTGTGTCGGGAAGCAAAATCATCCTTTAAACATAAATCAGGGTTTTCCAAACAAACTCTGATTGTTCATTAGATAACACAAGCCACAGAAAACTTCTCTAAATGTCTGAGCTGGTTAAACAACGATAAAAATAAAAATTTCTGCTGAACTGACATGCTGAAAATCCAATTTATCTATCTAAAACCTGTCCATACCCTTGAGGCATAGACTATGACACTAAATAAAAGGAGAGAAAAGTTGCACTTAATTCATACTGAAGATTAAATTCATGGCAGTCGCAAGGACTAGTCACTTGAATTAGAAGTAAAATGCAAAGAGTCACCTTGGAAAGTTTCCAACCTCAAAAATTAATCTGATCTGAGACAAAAATTATCAAGAGAAGTACTGATCCTGCCCAGAAGCTCTTACGTACACAGAAATTCTATATTGAGATGATCCTTATTTGCTGCAGTGCTGCCAGACGCTAGCCCAAATTATGGGAAGCTTGCAGAAAAATCAGGGCATTAGATGACACTTGGCAGTTTTTCCTAAGAATGATTAATAAGATTTTTTTTTTTTAATGCCCTCAACAGAAGGACTGAGGCAGCACCTCAATATGCCTAGTATAGTAGCTGGGTTTTTTAGATAAAATCACTCAACCAGCAAACAGTCACCTGAAGACTCTGATGGCATCTTCAGTGATGATTCCAAGCTGAATTCTCATTGCCATTTATTGAGAAATATTCTGGTCCTATAACACACCACGCAAACAGCTGAACTAGTTGCCTGTTTCAACCAACCATTCGCATGGTGCTTTATTTCCTACCACCCTTCTGTCAGCTGCTGCTGCAGAGCAGTTGTGGCTCTAGCTGCTACCTGAAATAGGAGCATCAGACTGAAGACAAAGGCACAATCAAAACAGCTATCTGCAGCAACAGTTCACTGCATCCAAATGCTTTCCACAGATTTTCTGATGTGTCAAGATATTCTTCTGCTACACCTGGAGTGCACAAAAACTAGGACTTGCCCACAGCAGCTGCAATTATTCTCTTAAGAAAAACATCCATTGTGCTTCACAGACTGAAAAGGTCTGTCCTTGGATATTGTTGTTCATTGATTCTCTTTATTATATACAAACAAATTCAGTATCATACACTGATTGGGACAGCTGGTCATTTTTCCCTGAAGAGAAATAAATCTCATCACATGCATACCCAGAGGAACCAGCACATATGTGGCCTGGACTTTGTAGGCCGCTACATCCCACTGGATGGTGTTCAGGCAAGCAGGAAGAACCAGATGCTCATCAGGGAAAAACAGATTCCTCGTTACCCTGCACAGATGGGTACTCAAGCGGGTGATACTCAACTTTCTGCTGGGACTTTTTCCTTCTATAACACTGCCTGGAAGGACAAAAAAACTGCCCCGAAGATTGCTCCAAAAGACTTCAGGTTGACAGCTGTGGCTCTGTCTGCCAAGCTGGAAGACTTGCTCTCTCCTTTTTCTGCTATATTTCCAACCCCTCCTGTGCTGCCCAAAGGCCAGTACCTACAGTGTGGGAGCAGATTTTGCAGAAGTCTTCACCTTTTTTCCTCCCTACAACAGGGGTCACCACTGGCCCTCACCAGAGAAGTCACTATGAACTGCTGAGCCACAGAACAAGGACTCGGCTCAGATGCAGTCAACTCAGTCAAGAAGTCCTCTGCCACAATTCCAGACTCTGGAACCTCTTGTCTGATGACTTTTGTTTGCACCTTCACAGAAAGTAAATTCACTTCATGTGCTGAAACACAGACATTGCATGGATTGCCAGGCTTTCAGTACACAGTTTCTTCTAGAGTTGCTCCCACAAGTGAGAAAAAAAGAAACAAAACCACTTGCCCAAAGAGTTTACTCTTCAATCCTAGGCAGAGAACAAAGGAAAGAAGTTAATCCTAGGTAGACAAAATGGAGAGGAAAATACCTCTCTACAAAAAGAGAGCTGAGCCTCCTAATCAGTCAGATCACAAAGGAAGAGTCAGACCTCTTCTTTCACCTATGACTTGTCTTAGCCTCTCACAAAAGCCTGCACCCAACTTCTTTGAAAAGGCCAAAATGATGGCCTACTCAAAACACAAAACCAGCCATGGGACTAGCTGAAAATGAGACAATTCTAAAATCAAAGCTCAGGCTGCATTATGACATTTGACAAGAAATTTGGAGTTTCCCCTCAAAAATCACCTTGTGGCTTTTTGAGCCACAGAAAGCTGGCTGTGCAGCCAGTTGCTCCAAGGGTAGTAAATCCAGGGAACTTCCAGGGCAGAGTCCTTCCCACATTCTGGGAAACATTATCTCTGGCCCTGTTCCTCTGCTGCAAGCCCACTGCTGCAGGTTTTGTAAAGCGGTAGTGCACAGAATAAAATGGATCAATGGATGCTTAAACAAAAAAAACTACAATTAAAAAACCAGGGCACCATACCATCTTCATTATACCTAGCTACAGTAGCAGCAGTGGTTCGGCCATATTTTAAGAACCCCATAATTATATTTTGATTCATCTCATGTAGCACAGAGATATACTTCCTACCACAGAGAACAGTTTTAAGATCCTGTGTCAAGATTTTAAAAAATAAAATCAGAGCAGCATGAAAGGGCCCTAAGTCAAAGCAGTAGGGCAAACACTCAAAGTGACCTGTGCATTGTGCTCACATAATGGAAAATGATTTATCACTGACTGAAATTAAGCCAACTCAAACAGGCCTAGGAAGGCAGTGAAGATGTCAAAAGTCTTGAAGACTTCCATGCCCAGAACTTATGACTGGAAGAGAAGTGAACAACAGGGAGAACAGTTTCTGAGGCTGTGAAGCACTGTCCCTGCACCTCTGGCCACAACAGTGTTATAATAACTAATATAGAGAATAGAGAGAGAACTTCCCTATCTTCAGAAGATCCCCCATATCGAATGTAGAACAAAATCCTACTAAATAAAATTGTTTCATAAGAAGGGTGGAAGAAGAGGTGGAGTATTCAAATACTTCTAAAGATATTTAATTTATTTCTTTCAACCAGCAGTCAGTACCCAGGCAATAGTCCAAAGGGAACTGTGCAATTTATTTTAAGGATGACTTGCTGTAGAGTCATATGCGTCTGTAGATATGAACAAAACCAAAAGTGAAAACGTTAAGTGAAACTAAACGTAAACAGAAGTATAACAGACTTCCCCTGTTTTCATTGCAAAATGAAAAGAAACAAAAAAGGAAACAACAGGTACTGAAGAGAATAAGTCAAATAATTAACACTGACTTATTTAATAATGAGAAGATTCGTGTCACGCTAGTTAAAACACACACTTCTGAAATAATGTCCTCTTCAGTAGAGGATACAGAAATTATGTATTTTGTTACCTTTTGCAATCTCCAGGAGAAAGTACTTCAATACTGAAACACTCAGACTCATTTTCCTCTGATTTCAGTATGTTGTGTAGTTAAAACACTAACATGTGACAGGGTGCACACAACACCAGCTGCTCCCACCCTCTAAACACATCTCCATGCAAACCCACACAAGCAAACTGAGCATTTGCATTGCAATTTCTTTGTTTATTATAAAGATATACCCTTTAGTTTACCAAGAGCAATTAGGCCTGCCTGGGAGAGCAAAATGACCACATTCTGTGGTCTCCATTTCAATGAAAATCCCTATCAAAAGACAAGACAACACATTTGTTTGCACATTAACCGGCCAGGTTTTAACCTCAGCTTCCAATGGCCCACGAGAAAGGGCCCAGGATAACCTGTCTAACACGTATCAATTCTTCAAACCCGAAGCACGCTATAGTTACCGACAACAGCTTTTTGTTTTGAAAAAGTCCACTACGTACTGAAGATGTTAAACAAGACAAAACAATATTAATCTTCCTGAAAATAACAATGTTTGACAAGAAAAAATAAGCTTAATAACAATGTTTGAGAAGGAAAAATAAGCTTAGAAACAATGCTCAGCCCAATGTCACATTGACTTGCTCTCTGGCTCTGCACACTTCTATCTGGGCAATTACTCTTCATTTAAGATGTTCTCTCACATCCCCTGAAGTTTGCTCTAATAAGTTGCTATTTAATAGCACTTAAATGAAAAAAAAGCAAAATAATTTATATTTTATAGGGAGCAGCAAGCCACTCAACATGATTCATTATAGCACAGACTGTCTTAAGAGACGCTTCACATCGGCCCTTAGTCCAGTGCTGAATGCAATTTGTGGACCCAGCAAATAATTATGCAAACGTGCATTACAGCAGTACTTCACTGACTAGCACAATACAGTTAGAATCAAAACATATCTTGCAACCCAATAGCCAGGAGCTTGTAAGTTACAGCCATCACTACTGAATGACTTTCTAAATCAGCACTGATCTTCAGTACATGTGCATGAGTAATAGCTTTATTTCTAACACAGATAGATCTGACTTTAGAAGTCTCTTTTTCTGCTACAATGATTCATAAAATAAAATGTACATTTCCAGAAAAATCTTTCACATTAAATATCCCAAGACTTCAGAATTTAAAGTTAATATGCTTAACTGATTTCATCAAGTATTTTAACCTGTTACCTAACAGATACTTCCCTTTCACAGAAAGTATTGATTTAGGGTAAGCCAATGCAAGATGTAATGATGCAAGGGTGGTGAAATGTAGGATGCCTAGCAAGGCTGCAGAAGGTCCACCCTTGGAGATAAGCAAAACTCAGACAGACAGGGCCCTGGGCAACCTGATCTCACTTGGAAATTGCACCCCTGCTTTGAGCAGGAGTTTGACAAAACAACCTCCTAAATTAGTCTGCAATTGTATGACAATGTAGGAGACACCTATAGGCATGTAGTAAGTATATCCACACCAGACGTGTTCCTATCTGCTTGCTGCTTATTCATCTTACAGAAACAGAAAGCAGAACATAACTGGATGCAGACCTAAGATCGCTGTACCTGTGGTACGATGGACTGCACAGCTTTAAAAGGAAGACAACCATCACTTTGTTCACTTTAACAGTGAGCATAACTCTCGCTATTAAATAACTGCAACCGTTGCAGGAGCATTTTCCTTCCCCTCAGCCCTTCTGGATATGTAGCCTGCCCTGAAAACAAGAAGTGTGGCAGAGAACTCATGCTGGAATTGTGCCTGCTGACCATAACGCAAGTGCAGCTCTGCGATGCTTCTAGCTACTTAAAAGTAGCGAGGGGGAAGAGAGCTGAGAGCCAAAGGCAAGCAGCTGAGCCACACAGCTGGCCTGGAGATTTCAGTTGGCGCTCCCAAGGCAGCTTGTGCATTTTTTAATAGAGCAGCAGGCACAGCATAGTCACCACTTGGACAGATCTCGAATGAGATGTACCAGACCAAGAGGCAACATCATGTAATGAAAACACCTACAAGATGTTTTCAATTCAGGAAGAGCCACCATCTCCTGCAGAGAGGAGAGAAGCTGCTTAATAGACCGTGAGTGGTACCTTGCTTCTTCGAAATGCTGCATCAGCCAGTTTGTGACACATTCCTACCAGTTCACCTTGCTTTTAAGTCGGGAAGAAGAAAAAAAAAAAAAACCTAGCACTTCACTGATGGACAGCTGCCAACACCCTCAACAATTACTACCACTGGGTCTCTCTCTGATCTCAGCTGTAACCATTAATCCTCTCCATTTTCACTCTCCCAGTGTCAGGTCTACTCTTGCCTGTTAGCCTTCTGGCCTTTTGCCAGATTTCTGCTTGGACACATTAAGGCCCAGCTTAAGAACTGTGATGGAGCACAATTCCTGCCAGGGCACTGAAATTCTTGGCAGGTAAGGGCTTGGTCTGAGGCTGTAGGTTCAGATCCAGTCAGGTTGCAGAGGACCTAACTGCAGAGCTTCTGAACCAAAGACTGCAGCTTCCATGTGACCATGCCATAGTGGGGGCTTCTACATCACTGCCATCAGTTCTGGTCAGAAAAGGCTCTGGGTGTTGTCAAGAGCACCCAACTATAACCTGATATAGGAGATTTAAACTGTTCCCAAAGGCTGTCACAGGTGCCTGCTCAAGTGTGCTTACTTGTGCAGCCCAAACCAGCATTTATCTGTCTCCAGCTGCAACAGGGCAACTTCAGCTACAGTCAAGAGAGCAGAAGCATGTGATCACTGGCCTAGGAGACACAAAGCTGATCAACAATCAAAACTAAACGAGAGGAGTTCCATTCAAGGCATCTTTTAAAAATAAACAGAAAGGAAATAAATTAATTCTAAATCTTCATTAAAGTTCTGAACCCACTTTGAACAATGAATGCTTATTTTCCTTCAAGTGATTGTGTTACTCATGATGCTAGAGAGTGAAACACACAAAGCAAGTCCCTCTAAACCAGTACTAATTTAGCTTGTCTTTCAAAAGTTTCCCAAAGAGTTAAGTGCAACTCAAATGTTGCATCAGCAATGTGAGAGAAAAAAAAATCTGAATATTCTTTCATAAGCAAAACTAAGAGAGAACAAATCAAAGCATCAGACTGCTTGAGACCATTTATTCCTTGGTCTTGGGAAACCAGGTGTAAGATAATACTAAAACAAACTAAACTTTATTCAAGAAACTATTTCCCATAGCATAATTTAAAATTTTAAACAAATCTCAAAAAAGAGGAATATGTCCTCTACAAAATGTTCTGCTGACTTTAAAAAATTAACACACATGAGCAGCAATTTCTCATGAATGTTAATATAACCAAACTAAATCCAATAAACATGAAAGGAAGAAAAAAATATTGCAAGCAACCTAGCTATTGCTTATCTGGAAGAAACGCAAGTTAGGACAAACAGGAATTTCATTTTGTCCTGGTGGCAAGGCCGCAGTAACACTTTCAAAGTTCCATCATCAATATCTCATTGACTGCCAGTACAGTTTAGGCCCTGTGCACTTCTATTGCTTTCATAGATAAAGCTGAGTTTATTTCCAAAAGCTTACCAGGAGTAGCTACCTCTCCATGTAAAGGTCCCATATGCTGTACATTTAACTGTAGGTGCATCTCATCTCCCACTACTTTGAATCGACTGTCTGAGCCTAACACTCATCACATCAGACTTTATTGTGACCGGAAGTTCACCAAAGCAAGAAGTGCCTCTAGTATTTATTTGGAGGGTGCCTAGTACACACTTCCAGGCTGTGAGAAATATGTTGTAATTACTGCATTAACAAATTCAGGAAAAAATTCCACCAGTTAACAAGAAATAGTTTAAACTGCTGATAGTTTAACTATTAACTATTGCTGATAGGTATTAACTATTAATGGATACATATGCTTTCTGTAGGTGGCTCTCTACCATATAAAAGTATTAAGTGTTAGACTCTCAAGTAACTACAGTCTTCCTTCCTGAGGAAGTATATTAATATGAGAACTACAACATCTCTTGTTAGAAGATTTCAAAGTGTCTGAATCCAGGTAATTAGCTGGCACAATTACGAAGAAAACAACTGACAGCCAATTCAACAGTACAGACTCTACTTCACTAACAACATGTTGAAATTTAAATACCTCTTTATTGTCTCTGGAAGATCCAGACTGAATGGAATTTGATAGGAGGATGCTAAAGTGTCACCCACAGCCTTGCTTATTTCCTGTAGTTCTCTCAAAGAAACACAGCCAAGTAAAGCAGTCAGTTCACAGTCCTGGGACTGAATAAGCCTATCTTGTTCTTCAATTTCTCTTCTTAGCTGTTGATCTTTTGCTTCTAATATGTCCAGTCTTGCTCGGAGATCTTCAATTTCTTTCTGCATAGAACAGTAACCTGAGTTTATTATGAATCCTG
>NW_010413348.1:13312-15809 GCF_000710305.1 Buceros rhinoceros silvestris | reverse complement strand
TGAAGATAACCCTCTGTCCCCAAAAAATGCAGTACAAATCTAAGAAGGAACACGAATTAAGGCTGTCCAACTTAGCACAACATTAACTGAGAAGACATTCCTTTACTTAAAGACAAAAATCATTAATTCTGTAATATTTTAAAACTCTAGTGGTCCCAAAGTCTGAAACTCCCCACCTCCATTTCAACACCAATTTTCAAGTTCCTCTTCCAACACCATCAGTCACCTTTTACCTTTAAAATTCACAGGTATTTCCCAAGTTAAAAACTTCCCAAAGAAACCCCAAAATCTCAGTTCAACTATGACAAGACACAGGAAGCTAAGGTGATCAACCATCTATCTGTTCTCCTGCAGCATATCCCTGCAATGGTTCCTCTAAGCTTCCAATCCAACATCAGGCACAGAATGCAAGTGATGAATCATCACTCACTGGCAAGTTCATTAGACTATTAATATTTAATTTTAATTAAAATCATAAAATCCTTCCCTTGACTTCAGATGATCAGAGCTTCAACCTCACTTGCACCTGTCTTGACAGAAGTTCAAACCCCGTGCATTCTGATACTGTTTCTTCTTGCAAGAGCATATTCTAATTTTTCCTTGAAAATCCAACAGATAGCTTGCACTTCATGAAGGAGTTTGGGTTGCTGGGTTAAAGTTATTTAATATATGGCCCTGGTTGATTTGTCCCAGAATATTAAGAAAAAACAGAATCTAAAATCCAAATAACTACTTGCTATCCAAGTAGCTGAATGCCACGCTGGAGAGTTTGATTCTATTCCTACATTTCTTACGGTCTCTGGGAAACTCTGTAAGCCACTTAAACTATTATCTCTACAAACTGCCACAGACTGAATGTCCACCATTTTCCACACAACCAACAAAAGGAGTCTCTGAAGTGCTATTTATAGGCTCTCAAGAGATTCAGTTGAGCTAAAAAGAAAAATGGAAAAAATAACCAAAACTGCTTTTTTCAGGTAAATAACTAGGCACTACAAAACTGACATCAGAAATGACCGTAAAGCTTTTTAGAGCAATTCACATCTTCATTCTTTATCTGCAAAATGGCAATAAGAATACCTCTTCACCCAAAGAGATATTACAGAGATGGAATTAAGTGGTTTTGAATCACTCAGATGCCATGTTTATTAACGCTGTAAAAAAAGCCCATTCACAAATTAATAAATCTGCATCCAAAAGAGGGTTTGAGTGGCATACAGTAAAAGCATTCTGGGGCTGAATAACAAAGATAAAGTGGTATTCTGAATATCTGAACAAGCATTTTCCATCTTTGGCAATGTATGGGGAAGGGATCCAAGGGAAAAAAAAAAAGCATGTTCATATAATTAAAGACTCTCATAAAACATACATACTTTGCACAGATACCCCGCATTTTTTTGCTTTTTGAGTGTTTCACTTTAAAACCTTAACATTGTTTTAATGTTTTCAATGCAACTTCAAGTTTAGTTCACTAATGCTCATTTTTTCAAGAAACATACAGTTTGCTGCACTGCCACAAGCTCCCTGACTATCACTCAAAACGAGAAGAGACAGTCCTTGCATGTTAAAAGGTTGACTGGTTCAAAAACTTCAACTTATATTAGTGCTGCATACTAGATTCATCAATTATTTTCCTCCTTTTTTGGTTTTAGATTTAGCGACAAGAGAACAGAGTGGCCCATGTCTCAACCCACAGGCATCTGTCAAGGTCAGCAGGCCAAAAACATCAGTTTTGTTTCTTTCAGTCTCAAATTAGGCTTTTAGTGCTCACAAAGGACAATTCTGTCTCTGTGTTACTGGTTTGGGAACACTGCCAAAATCTTAATAGGCCATACTTAATACAAAGACCTTCATATTCTGTGAAAACATAGTAATTGCAGTCACTGCAATAAGCAGCCTACATGGCAACATAAAGGGAGATGAACAGAATTTCGGTTTGAAACCCCACACTTTTAGTACCAGAATGTTTTTACAACACAAATAGATACCAGAAGCACACAATCCGCATTCACAGAGAAAAAGCTGTTCTCCTTGGGAATAGTTCACAGGCATTCTTGAGAGAATGGACATTTTAGTCAGTAAACTGGAATTCTCCCGCATTCTTTTCCAGAAATGCCAAGAAGCCTTTAATGTGCTCTTGGTCAGCCTCCAGGGACAGATAAAAGGACTTAAAGTCTCAGGATGGAGCAGCAGATGATATTCAGCTCACTGTACATAAGCTGGAGTTTTACTTTGTGGATTTAAGTTTAAACTGAGATTTCTAACGCAACAGCTAATCAGTGACAATTGTAAACCTCCAGCTTCACTTAAGGGCTGGTGTTCTCCATGAAGTAGAGATTGCAGTAGAAACACTAACATGTAAATTTTAGATACGGTCACAAGCTCTCAAATCCCTGAAGATGAATGCAAAACAAACAGGGGAGAGGGTAGAAGGAAAAAGAAAGTAAAGTAGGGCTGTGGAAATAATAATAATAATAATGGTTTCAGATCACGTAAG
>NW_010413348.1:0-13182 GCF_000710305.1 Buceros rhinoceros silvestris | reverse complement strand
AGCAGGAGCAATCCATAAGAGTTGCTAGGAGCCACCAATCATCACAGGTCAGCCTTCTCCAGAACCTCAAATTCACGGTAATTTTGATCAAATGCTCATAAATAGCATGCCTGTACAACACTGAGGATAATTTGTCCCTAGCACAACTACACAGGGAATAAGGATTCACCTGGAGCAAGTATAAAAATGCTAGCTGGTGCAGACTCTTCAGTACAGCAGTTCTCAGCTGAGTATCTTGAGATAGCTGGCTAAATGTCTAGATTATAAAAGATAGTTTTCTGGATACTGATAATGTTGAAATACACTATGTCTTCTTTGATATGTTGATGAAATAAATCTAAACAATTACAAAGGTGAGAAAAGGACAGAAAACATTTCTTCATCTTAGTCAGTTTTTGTAATGGCCATCTAAGACACTTTTCTCTACTTCTTTGTGTTTTATACATAAATGTGTGTGTACACAAACACACAGATGATTATACTATCAGATCCACCAAAGGAAGAAAAGTATCAAAAATAAGGAGATTAAGATAAGACCATATAATGAAGAAAACTAGACCTACTAGATCTCTAAGATGTCACTAAGATTGCCAACTGTGTTCACCAAGGTTTAAGAGGAGGTGGAGCAAAGACTTGTACTAGACAGTAAACTGATATCTTTGAAGGACAGTGGGGAAAAAAGAGCTAAGTTTTGCTTAAAAGGCTTGCAGATTTAAAATTGGACAGAAGCCATCTTAAAAACATTCCATTTGGCAAATTACCTCATTGTGACATCAGGTGTCAGCGTAAAGTTATCATTGGCAAATGCTGACTGCTCCATGACAATTCCTTCACCGCTATGAAATGCATCAATCATCTTTCAGGAACAAAAGCTGGTAAATCATGGGTTTACAGTCAATTCTAACTAGATACGGATGAAAACTTTCTGTCTTTGAATAAAAACTTCTGAAGATCAGTGAACTATTAAAATGGAAATTAGAACATAAAGAGCACACTTAAAAAGATAATGAGGGAAGTTAAAGCACATAGACAAGCCACCAAGCCTTCCGCTTCTGCTTCTCCATAATGAGATTAACACAACTCCTGTGGCTGCCATCTCCAATCATCACTTAGATTATCAACTGGACTACAGCCAAGGCTCTAATTGCCGCACAGAAGCAGTCACAATTACAATAAATTTATTTAACACTGTGTGACAGCTTACAAGTTTTTCCCCACACTGGACTGGTTCTTACAGACAACTTCGCAGTCCTGTTACCTGTAACCATTTCTTTTCTTGAAAAAGCTGGTTTCGTTTTGTGGCTGAAACCTGTATCCTCTCCTGGTAGGTGGATCTCCAAAGTTTCTGTTCATTTTCATGCCAAAGCTGCATTTCTTCACATCTAACCCTTTGAAGAAAAAAAAAAAAAAAGACTAAGGTTAAAAGTTAGCACTATTGCTGAGTATCGATGTCTCAAAGATTAAACAGATCAGAATGCTACTTGTTACCTTCAGAGCCATAACACTCCATCACCAGAATTATTACATCTTAAACACATATAGTTAGAGAACAAGAGATTTTTTCCTTGGCATATCTTCCTTTATTATCTTAAACATTTACACTGTTTTTACAACATGCTCAAGGAGGAACATAGCTTCAGGCTTTCCCCAGCTTTTTCTTATTTCAGAAATTTATCCATCACTGCCTTGAAAGAGACAAAACTAAGGCACATAATTTCTATCAATACACAGAAAAATATCTCTTAGACAGAAGTTTAGAAACTTGCCAAAGCCTTTTTTGCAGCTTCTGTCAGCTTTTGAAGACTACATTAGAGATCATCTGGAGTGTTTGCTCCACAATGCCAAATTTTACTTCTCTTGCACAGTGAGTACTTTCAAAATCACAGTCAGTGGGATTCTCATAACAGTCGGTACAATGCTCAGCTGAAAACGTTTGCATGATTGGACCCCAAGGCAATCAGTGCATTACATTAGTGTCAAGTCTATAATCAGCCTCTCAAAATGCACCTGCAAACAATGCAAACCTATTTTGTCTTGCATGTTCCTGCATAAGGGCACATGTGCTTGCAAGGGCAATTGCATTTCTGCATCCATCTCTAGAGACAAGTGCATGCATTCCCACATAAAAGGTACAGATGCATTTCAAAACCTTGTTTTAAATAAGTACTATCTCAAACGTTTTTGAAGCATAATTTCCCATCATAATCTTGCAAAGCAAATACATCCATGCCTCATACAAAACATGTTTCAGAAGTCTGGTTTAAGCATGATTAATTACACAATTACGATCTTCATGTACAGCTGTTTAACAAGTGTGTAGAACAAGAGGATCTTGTTTCTTCTGGAGGACTATCAGAAGACACATATGCTTTACTCCCTCTCTTGACAGATTGAAGAACGTACTGAAAAAGCAAAATAAAACCTTGGCACTAAAATAAATGGCATTAATACTTAAACAAAATAGACATAATGACAGTGTAACTATATTTCTGTAACAAGAAAAGAGATCAGAGACACCCATATTATGAGGTGCTAGGCCATCACTGTGTACATGCCTTACAATCATTATAGATTGCTGCAGCTTCAACCGAGCACACTTCCCAGCAGTTCTGAAGCCTTCTTCCTTTAGTAAGTGCTGCATGCAATAGAAGTTTGTGAGCGGCTGGACAAAATTTAGGAAATATTCCACAATAAACATAGGTTATTCTCCTTGGAAGAAACTCCATGTATATATGCCTACTTGGTACTGAGGAAACAGAAGCAAGATCTATCTCACCAACCCCAGGTGCTTGCAAGAGGACAGTATTGTTCCTAGGCTAAACATAATCAAACCTGGCTCCTACCACCTGCCTCCAATATCCCATGTGAACACCGAATACATTCACCTAAAACTCATCTCACAATTTAATCAAGAAAAACAAAACCAGGGCACGAATTACAGTGTCAGGTATTAAACAAATAACCTGCCATACACACTTCTAATTTGACAAGTTCTTTATTTGCAAAAAGATGAGACTGGCTTAACTACAGTAAAAGTGCAATGATCTGGTCTTCTGCAGCTAGTCTGAGCAGCTTTTTAATTTTCCAGATGAAAAAAGAAATCTTGGTTGTCTTGGGTTTTTTCCAATTCAAAATGAAAATAAAAACTGAAGCCTACATACTTCCCTTGAAGCAGTGGTCATGTTTTCCACCCTGTACCACCTAAAAATACTGCCGGAATGGAAAAATTTTAAACACCTTTACTGAAGACAAAGAGTACGCTTGCTGCATCAAGAAGAGTCAGACCACAAAGCGGTGTGAAAGGCTACAAGAATCAAGAGAGAAAAAGAAAGGGTGTCACAACAACCACAGTCAAACTGAAGCTCAAAGAAGTGTGCACAAGACAGAGAAGTGAAGAGGATATTCATCTGACTGAAGAATGGCGCTGCTCTCACCTGTGCAAAGCGTTACAAATATAATCATCCAAAGAACAGGAACACTTTCATAAATGTACATATATAGTATACATAAAAATATATATACATTATATAGGAAAAAATAAACAGACTATGTATTTCAAGGATGCTTTAGTGACTCAATTTCTATGACACCAAAGACAACACCACCTCTTAAAGACAAAATCATTATTACAAATTTACACATAGTGTAAACACGTCCTAATGACAAAATGTTGTATCCTAATCTTTAAAGACTGGTAAACAGGCTTCTTAGGACTTCAAAAGATAGAACAAAACAGCTCTGAGGAATGCAGTTTGTTTCAAACCTGCATCATTACTAAATACTATAGACACTAAAAATGCCCTTAAAAGTCTTACTTTTGCAATAAAAATCTTATTATCCGTACTGATTTTTACCTCATTTTCATGTATATCAAAAATCACACCCACATGTACCAACTACCACACTGCAGACTTCATATGTACAAGCTGCCAGAAAACAAAAGGTTTTTCTTTTTTCATTTGTGCTATCATATTTTAGAAAAGCTTCCAATACCTATGCACACTCTCACTTCTAACAACAGTAACCAGTAACATAGCTGAAGACCGACCTAGAAATACAGACAACATTTTCTTCCTAAGCTAACTACCTCCCTTGGGTCATCCAACACATCTCATATTTCCCCATCTTTGAAGCTGTTACTCCTTCAAGAGAAGGCTGGGAATTTATTTTTGTGACTTTTTACTAAAAAGCTAAGCACATTACTGCCACCTAACAAGTGATGCATAAAAGGAAGCTCACAAAGATCTATGCATATCAAAACCAAATCTATTTTTACTTTATATTTAAATATTCTTTCATTGCCTGAAAATGAGCATCAGAATTAACTCCACAGGGAATTGTTGCTCAAGCTGCCTTGCTGTTGTATGCTAAGCTGCCACGTCAAGGATTGAATCCCATTCCCACTCAATACCAGTGAGAAAAGTTATATTTAACACACCAGTTCACAACGATCCGTGTTTTTCAGGGCAATTCTGAAAGAATTGTAGAAAGATAAAAAGAGGGAGTGGTGGACATTTTCATAAACAAGCTCCATACTGATATGTTAGAAGGTCCTTAAAACTCTTTATTAAAATCATTCATAAATGGTATTCAACATTTTGAGAAAAACAGAAGCATCATTTTACATAATCAACAAACTTACCGATGATCAGAAGCCCAGTGCAATGCTGCTTGAACTTGGATAACGAACGTGTCCAAAAAACTGCTAATTGAAGGATGCCTTGAAGGGAGCTGAAATTTTAAAGAATTTTTTTCTTTCTCCAGTTCTTCCAGTTTCCATCTAAATTTATCGGCTAGAAATTAAATTTTTTAAAAAAAAGTTATTTAACAGTGACAAAAAGGTTTCATTTTACCTGAAGAAGGGTGGGGGGGGAAGTTCATTAACAGAAAATAAAATCCCCCTCACAGACAGTCCTTCCCCTTTTGATAAAATATATTGGTCTGTTTTGCTCAAGGAAAAATTACTAAGACTACAATGGAAAACATCAGATAACCAGGAATCTAAGCAACTTTATTCTATGACAAGGACAAAACTGCAGGCTTTCCAGCTCCTTCACAGAGTTTTGACTTGGTAATGCTCCAAAGAATTGGCTCAAAGTTATCATCTGTACTCTTTTCTTAGCGTAACAGCTCTGAATTCAATTCTAAGAAAACTTCTGCTCTTCACTGCTCCAGTTTAAAACAATCTTAGATGGCAGTTATACATTTAAAGCCTGATAGTTTAAAAAAATGTATTGCTATTAGGTCAAGAACTAAAGAATCACATATGCTATCTCAGCAATGTATTACAGCAGAAAATGTACATGCAATTAGAGCAATTAAACAAACATCTTATTCCAGGCTCTCTTGAATTATGCTTACTTTATCATCCAACAAAAAGATTTACTTTAAATAAAAACAACAGGGCGCTTAGAGTTCTTTAACTCTGTAACTACCCTATCAAGTTATATCGGTTCTTACTTTGTTTTCTTTCCAGTGTAGAAAACAAAGGAACACAGTTCCAATTACAGGTTATTATTTCTGGTATGTGTATTCCCTATAGAGCAAATATTCTACCAAAATCACATACATGACAGATCATAAGCCCAGCTGGTCCAAGCCAGAATACTTTTGCAGATACATTAGCAAAATCAGAGAGTTTTGAGCTAGCTCACAAATCGAAAACCTTCACAGTTCAGTACTTTCCTCATGACCTTGCTGCCTATAATTTTGTACGATTAGTGTTCCTTCCCTTCTAATATTTTTCAGTAGAACATGTTACTATCAGAATAACATCCATCTGTGCATGCTTTTTACTGCTTCTTTTCTTTCTTTATCCTCAAAGGGGTTTTAATAAGAAGGATTGTTTACATTTGCTAGTTTAGTGAAATGATCCATTTTTACAATAATCTATCATTAGTATTGATCTCCCTTCTGATTCTGTGCCAATAGGGTGGAACAAAGACACAAAACATTCTAATGAGACTAGATCTTCTCCTTGGGCCAGCAGACTGTTCCAGAGTAGCTAAACTCACATTTTTGTTATTGTTGATATTATTAGGGTACAAAACACTGCCAGAAGGTTCTAGCTGAAATGATCACTTCCCAAGTTACTGCATGTACATGTGTGCATATTCTTCCTGCAAAGGAGAAACACCTTTTCAGCAGTGGAGGTGAACCATATCTGCTGTGAGTTTCTCAGGGACCTCAGCTGAAGAAATTCATCCTATCCCTATCACCACAAGAAAATTGGAGTTTGGGCCCAGACAAGACTACTGAGTCCATTCTTCGACCAGAAAAACATGTCAGCATTTGCATTTCACGTGGAATTTCAAACACGGCCATCAAAAATATCACTGTTAAACAGAAAAGTAAGGGTTGGATTGTATCCAACAACCACTGAATGCCAAAACATATGGAAACCCCTTCTTTTACTCAAACCATTCACCACTGGTCTTCCTGTGTTACCCAAGCAGAAGTTGTGGTAACCCTCTACAGCCATTTAATGACATTGTCATTGTTCTTTGACATAACAACGCTCACACTGTGTTTGTGCGTCCAGTTGTTTCATCGTTCTACTCCTACCCGTCCTGGCCCTAGAAACAGACTATTTTGGGAAGGAAACAGATGAGGGGATTCACATGCCAACTCACTCACTCTCTCATTAATTCTTGGCTGCATCCTGCTTTTTATATTCCAGTCTACACAGTATTCAATTAGTTTCTACTAACAGATGCTGCTAAATAATTTGTTCTACTGGCAATTTATAAGTACTATTGCTGGCCTTATCCACTTGTTACCTCTCAGCACTAAACGATTTTTTTATCCTTTCAGTATTGTGGTTAGAGGTTATGTCTCCAGAGACTCCAACACCACAGCACTCAGCTTTTAGTTCCTCTCTCCTAGGAAGGAGACCCCTCAGTTTGACCTGGCTGATGTTTTCAGTGTGTGGAGAGACCAAAGCACCACGGTGCCAGCTGCAGAGCAGGGAACCATGCAAATAAGCCTCATCTCAGCCCAGCTTTCAGCACTGCAGCTCAAGAGAGAACCGGATCAAGCAGAGGTAATGAAAGTTATCAGAAGTCTAGCAAACAGAACACGAAAAAGGGGGCAATAAGCAGGGTTCCTTGATGTAGTGGAGATAAAAGACTGAGGGGAGTAACTTCCAGTACTATTACACACCAAGCTGCTGCAAAGAAAACAGTAATACAATGCTTTTCACCTCTCCACAGAACTTGAGTCCTCACTAACAAACCTGAGTTGCCGCAAAGGAGATGAGGAAAAACATTAGATATAGTAAAGCACTAAAACTAAACTAATTGCTTGGGCCAGACAGTAAATCTCCACCACTGTTGGTTTTCAAGTCAGACAAACACCCCATGAGCAGCTCTGGCATAGTTTTTAAGGTCAAGGACAGCAAGATCAAATGTGTTCTTCCACGATCCCTTCCTACCATATTTTCTAGGATTTTTCAGCCAAGAAGCAGACACAGAAAGCCTCTGATATTAGTAAGCCATCAGACTCAACAACACCACTTTCTTTTACCTTCATTTCAGTCTTTTAAGCTTGTCATTCCAACACGGGAAAGATGTCCCCAGAATTCCAGATCTTACCAATGGATTGAGACACTAAAAGAAACTACATGCACTCAGATACCTCCATCACACACAAAGGCTTAATACTCTGCTGCTCTGTCCCATACTTCACCTCAAAATAAAGTCATTTAACACAGCTTACATGTAAGAAGCATGTTTGATGAAGTTCATAAATCAAGGAACTTTAACGTATGTATTCAATACATACAGTTCTACAGACAAGCATTTGGAATAAGGCTTAATTCTCCTTACCAGCCTTTATTTCACTGCATTCTGTTGCTAGAACTGTTGCTGTTGTATTCTGTTGGTAGGACTTGCAGCAGTCCTACCAATACCCTAGACAGAGCTTCTACTTCAGCAATAACAGCAAGAGTTAACCCTTAAATTGACCTACATTCCAATCCGTTACTGCCTGGTGCACTTCACACAGCCTACTCAATTTAAAGCCAACCCAGAGTACAGGCCTGGAAGATGCTGACTAACTGCTGTTCTCAGACAGCAGTCAGAGAATTGCATTGTCTCTAAAGACCATGTTTTGTAATAGCTTTGAGCAAAGGAGACAATTTCCATAATTTTTAATTGACCATATGAGAACATTTGGCTACCTCTCTGATTTTTACATATTCTGATATTGGTTTTATTCCCTTGAAGACAAGGCTCACTTTATCAGAACTATTTATCATCACTTAAAAAACATTTAAGAATATCATTTCAGTAAGCATAAAACCAGAAGGGATCGTTAAGGAATTCAAGGAGTTATTGCCTCGGTCCCTCGACCCTTAACACTAGCACAGACCAAAAGCTTTCCTACCTTCCATTCAGCCCTGTATATGGAAACCAGCAAAATAAATCCAGTGCAGGGCCAAATTGCACACCCAGGCAAGGCTGACTCCAAGAAGGCATGGTGCTGGGGACAGGCACTGGAAGAGCCTCTGAAGGAGGGAGCGTCTGTATCTCAGAGCTATACCTACCATACTATGTGGACTAAAAGGAGCACATTTGCAGAGCAAAACAGTTCAGTACTGAGGCCTCAACATTTGCAGTTCAGAAGGGCTTACTTCAGACTACGTTCAGTGCAGTTCCATGGACCAAAGGCCACTTAGTAGTTGGAACCCCTGAAGTACAACTCTAGAGCGCATCTTCAGACTTTGTTCCACCTGAAGGAAAACCAGTCCATGCAATCCAAGACTACTACACAATGCAAAGCAAAACACAGTAAACGGGACAATTGGGAGATTTCCTTCAAAAGTTCACACACCTAATCTGAACTAAAATGGTGTCTGGGCCAGGGTCCTTGGAATACTTGCAGCAGTCAGTAGAAAAAGTAGCTCTGGGAAAGGCCAGTAGGCAGAGAGTAAAGCTCTCCAGACAAGGCTATAACTCTTTGGGTACCACAATCAAATGTTCATGGTCAGTTCATAACAGGCTACAGTGTAATGGCTGCTAGAGCAAAATGGGTATGAAACTACCCCACTTACCCACAAATTCATTTTTTCATTTGAACCAAAAAGGCAACTTAACAAAATGCTGTGCTCCTGAACTATCAAGGCTACCTTGAGGAACAGCTGAGCAAACCAAACTACTGGCTGCTGAACACACTTTAGAGTCAAAAGCGACTGCTACAGAAGTCACCCTAAAGCAGGAGGGCCAAAATCTGGAGAGTGCACTACAACTCCATAATTCTTTGTGTGTATTCCTCAGTTATTTGGCACTCTTAGAACAGGTGACAAACCCTTCTAATTCCTGCTTTACCCTACTGAGATGCTAGATCGATGTTTGCCTCTGATTCTGGTGCTGTTTAAAGTTAAAAGAACCGGTAACCTGAAGAGTACAAGAGAACAGGTCTCCTGCATTCCCAGCTGGTCTCAAGGCGTCAAGAGTAGCCAAAATGCAAAGCAATGATGTGATGTCATGGCTGATGATATAAGCTTCCCCTGCTCAGGCAACAGCAGCTGTCTACCATCTCTCCACTCCTTTTCCCTTCCTACCAACAAGACAACAGCACACATAAATCAAGCGGGGAAGGAAAGAGAAGGAAACCTGGCATTCAAAATAGTACCTGCAAGAGAAGCAATGAAGAACCTTGTCTAAGGATTTCTTACAAGGACTCAAGCAGCACCCTCAAGCAGTTTCTGTCTCCCACGAAGCTCTGCATTTCACACACACCCCCGCCCCCATCAGTCCGTACCACTTACGAGCCAGGAAATTGCCACCTCCTTAAAACATATATAACGTTTCAGAATTTAATGTACGAAACGTCAGCATTGCAGCAGAGTTCAGAAATCTGAAAGCTTTAAAACAAATACAAGAACAGACACATTTTACCTGTTATACCTATAAAAAGAAGCTTGACATTGATACTGATTTCCCCCCTGTAATTCATATTTAAGAGTATTCATTTAAGCTTTGAACAAAAAACCTACATTCTCAGGAGTTTTACAGATGCTTCCCCCAAAGCACAACATCAAGTTTCCCACCTACAGTTTACATCTTAACACTGAAAATCTACTGTATAGGAAAACTTATTTCCAGAAGGGCACTAGTGCAAGGCTAGTGTGGGCTTCCAGCATATATTTTGACCAGTGTCCCTACTTCATAGAACACCCATAGCAGCAACACTGCTGACAGATTGCCACTCAGATTTGTAACATGTTCTCTGCCTCTTAGTCAAACCAGTTAAACAGAGCAGTGATTTACAGGCACAAACTGTAGGATTCAGTGGGTTTCATGAGGGTGTAGGTACAGTTACCACCTTTAATGCCAGCGGGAAGATAAGCAAGAAACCACAAAGCCAGAAATGTTCTTCCAGCACATCACTGGGAAAGGAGGAGTGAGAAAGCCCAGCAGGAAATGTCTGAGTCCTAACTTGGGTGATTAATCTCTTAAGTTACTTGGCCAGCATTATAAAAATGTGTTTTTCCATGTTCCTTTCTCATTATCACCTGCAACAATGTAAGCTGAACTACCCTCACAGCTGTTCTTTCTGAGCTGAGCTTAAGGAACATCAGGAACTATCTGGATAAACCTACACCATTATTTCCTGTAACACGACTATTCAGCAACTAAAGTAGTTATTATATGCCACAATCATCTATCTTACAGAGGCTCAGACAACAGAAAAATTAAAAAGGAAAAAACCCTACTCCAATAAATTTATAATCAGCAAAATAAGTGACAGCCAAAAAGACAAATGGAGATGAAAAAGTATCAAACGCACACAGTATGGATGAACATGATACACAATACTTTCAGTGTACTAGAGGCAACTTAATCTCCACTGCTCTTAATCTGATACTTCTAAAAAACATTTAATTTTTATAGTACTTTGAATAGCAACATTTTTAATAGTAATGTTATCCCTAATAAGAATTCTTCACTCAGTGTACAAAAAGCCAATCTACACACTGAGTCGAGATACTTGTCATTATTTCTTTCTGCAGAACAGGGTGCTAGGCTATTAACAAGAGCAAGCACACCCATCACTGCAAAGCACACACTATAATGGCATGAGACATTTGAGTGGTCATATTTCCCTACCCATCCTACAACATACATATGTATACTCCCTAATGACTGAAACATTCTGGGGAGGGTCCCTAATTAGCATGCTCAATTTTACCTTAGGGCTGGGTATTTTAGCACTATAATTACCTAAGGTTACTTTAGGATACACTTTTGGCTCACCTTTCGTCCATAGTTACATATTTGTCAGTCACAATAAAAAAAAAAAAAACACATCAGACACGTTTTATTACAAATCCTATTCAAGGTCAAGTACTTTCTGTGATGCCTCATCCATGTTTCAGCTGTAACTTGATAAACCTCTAGCCTTGTCCTGACATCAGTAAGAGCTTTACTTTACACCGTAGCATAAACTAGCCACTTCCATAATTTTCTAAATGCTGAAGTAATTACATTTTTTAAAGTACCTGACATGCATAACAGTTGCTGAAATAGTGGATGGTTTTCTGTTTGTGACAACCCCTCACTCATCTTCGTAACTGCCCTAAAACAAAGGTACAGTTCTATGCAGTGTCTATCCCATATAGTCTTTATCTTCAGACTTGCTGCATTTGTAAATTCCTTTGAACAGCCCAAGGGCTTTAATGCATAGGCATCTTTGGAGATATCATTTCTGTTTTAGTCAAGTCACAATACAAAATCAACTGTGTCCTGTTGACTGTTTACCATTCATATTCTTCCATAAACATCAAATTTCCAATTAAACCACTGAGATGCCTACATTTCCAGTATGACTTCACAGTAAATTATTATTCACAATAACATCAAAAGATATATTAAAGGGAAAAAAGCTGATTGCTGGTGCACTTTATTTGTTATCAACATTATTTTGTAAGCAGTGCTGCAGCACTGTCACTACATATGAAGTTGTACAGAAATACAGAAAAACACGTACCACTGACTCCAGGCTGAATTTACAAAAAAGTAAGGCTACGCAGCACAATGGCAGAGATCCCTATTCTGAATTAAATTCCACTCTTAAAAGGATCCCTCAAGACAAGGAAGCTAGCAAAAATCAATGCAAGGCTCCCTGGCTTGCAATACAGCTCCTTCCTTTATTGAAGATGGTAGGAGAAGAGCTTTGGTCAAGGTTTCAAATCAGCCCCATTCATATACATGAACAACCGTCAGCTATATACTAATGTCGACTGACGACAATTCAATCTCAGTTTACTACGTCCCTTTCCTTGCTCCAATAATCTCCATGCCAACATATGCTTTTCTTCGCTGCCTCTGAATAAATGCCATGGGTTGATTAGAAGACAAACCAGTCAATTAACAGTGAAGCAATGCAATACTCTAAAACTAATTGCATTATATTGTGAGGTACCAGCCATTTTTATAAAGCAAGTTCTAAATACTCTAGCAAGAAATTAAAAAAACTGATGGACTATACCTGGCGGTTTACATCAAGGATTTTATGACTAGAGAAACAGCCAGATTAAGTTGAAATTTCTTTGTACCAGGGTCTATTTAAGCACATATTATGAATCTAAAGTGCTTTGTTCCAGCTGTTGAACAAGGAAAAGGCTCCTTTGTTATTGCCTAACCTGAATATACTGAGAATATCATCCTAAAGCACAGCATTGGAAAGAATTTTTTTTCTGATAGAAGTTCAAAACTATAACATAAGAGGTATTCTGCAAAGGCTCATCTTCATACTTTTAAAAGCCATGCTGTAAAAATACACAAAGCAGCACAAAGTCTAGGCTAAGAAACACCAGCGAATAGTCATAGAGTCACTTTAAGTTGAACTTTAAAAAGAAATTAGCACGGATTTTAAAATGTGGCATATATTAAATTGTGCAATGATCTCTACAGGCTGTAATACATGAAGAAATCGGCTTGCAGTTCTGCTTAAGCCACCAGCTACAGATCAGCACTGCCAAAACTAAAATGCAGTCAGACAATGTTCCTTCTGTGGCAAGGCACCCTGATGAAAAGGTATCAAATAGTCTTTCTTATAGCATGGGTATTACACACAGAGAACTATGAAGAGAATATAAATACATGCACACAACCCCAAAGCAATCGCTCTGAAAACTGCAGTGGGGAACTGTTAAGGGTCGAGGGGCCGAGGCAGATA
>NW_010413347.1:0-10216 GCF_000710305.1 Buceros rhinoceros silvestris | reverse complement strand
CCTGTTAGCAAGGCAAAGGGTCCCCGAGTGAAAGCCACCGGCCACAACACCCACCCGCCACAGGGCAGCGCTGGGTCCACTAGTTGATGTTGCATGAAACCCGCTGAGCTCTCTGCCAGCAAGTTGAAATAGGCCCCAAGACGTTACCTCTTCTGGTAGCCAAGTTCGGTAAGAGGCGGGTTAATTACCCTGGGGAAGAAACCTATGAAAACCCTGGAACTACGGTTAAACAGAAAGGGCTTGTAACGGAGTGAGCTGGTAATGGTTTAGTTATGACTTGACTGGGAAACCGTCCCAGTTACATCGGTCCTGCCTGGAGCTACAGTTCACTGAAAGGTTTAAGGTTTCAGAGATGAATATTTTTGTTTTTCAGACTTTTCCATATGCAAACCTGAACTGAGAAGGGACTGAAGTCCCTCTTTTAAACTACCTGGGCTAAAAAAGGTTGGGAATTTGTGAGGCTTCTCTGAGCAAGTAGGTCACTTGTCACTGAATCTCCATAGATAAGTCTGGGTAATGCGTCCATCATTGATGACAGGATTTTAAGTAATTCCAAGCAAATGTCAGAGATAGATGTTATTTTTAAATGACTGTGCATATGTTTCAGGTAGTACGTATCTCAAAATTACAATCAGTGCACTCATATTCTTTTCCTATATGGAATCCCTATTCTGAAAGTACAAAAATTAAGATCAAAGTTAAATCCTTTCTTTCAGCCATGCTGGTGGCTTTTAATTAGCCTAGGTTTAGACAAGCTTAGCTGTAGAATTCAAGATCTTTTATTATATGTTGTGCAAAATTAAACTCTGGTATGATTATTCTATCTATAGGAACATTACGTAAAGATTTCCCATGTTTTGACTAGTACATCTTATCCAAAGATGGTTAGCAGAGGTGTAGGAGCTATTAGTGCTTTGAACATTCTTGTTCTTTCTCTTTGCATCTCTCAGTGGAGGGTAGGGGGAAAATGAGCTCTAAAACTCACAAACAGAAAAGTTCTGTGATGTCAGAACCAAGTGGGATGCCCTTCTCCAGTGACAGGGCAAGATGCAAGAGGCACAAATTGAAATACAAAACATTTCATTTAATCATAAGAAAAAAAGAAAACTTTTGTTTTTTTACAGTGCTGGTGGTTGGCTGCTAGAACTGGCTGCCCGCAAAAATTGTGGAGTCTCTGTTCTTGGAGATATTCAAACCCTGGTCTGAGTAACCTGTTCTAGCTGACCTTGTTTTGAGCAGGGTCAGGCTGGACAGGTTGATCTCCAAAAGGGCCCTTCCAGCCTTAGGAACTCTGTGATTATGTGAGAATTAAAGGTGCTTTTTTGAGTTCACTTATTCGATCATTCCTAACTGATAAGAAGCTTGGAGAATATTTTTTGTTAACTGTTTATAGTAATGGAGATACTCTTTACAAAGAAAGAACAATAGAAAGCAACAATACTTGGCTTCTGCGAAGGTGCTCCTAAGCACAAACCACATTTCTGCAAGCAAAGCCTAGCTGCCAGTTTCCCAGTTGATGCTGTAGCAAGCAGTGCTTGGAATTGTTCAGTGTATCATGTAAAACAATACTACCTTCCATGTGTTAGCCAAGCAGCACATAGAATATCGAGTATATTGCTGCCAACCTAAGTACAACTGTAAGATGGGCGGCAAAAAGATTTGCCTGAGAAACCTTCTGGGGGTACATGAAAATCTCAATGGATTTGCTTCACTGTCAGCAAAACCAGCTAATCTCAGGGGTTTATATGTGTCAAAGTATTTGCCTGTATGTCAAACCGCTTTTCCCACTCACAGTATTTTCCTCAATCCCCAGTTATTCCTTATATGGTGTTGTAACACCTGTTGCTCACTTGACTTACTCAGTGCTCTTTTTAATGAAGGAAGACCAACAGGCACGTTGTTCAGGGAAGAACCGCCCCTATGGTGGTAGGATGACCCCCCCCTCCGTTGTTATACCGTTCAGGTTTATCAAGTGGCCACTCTCTTCTTTGTACATGCCTGAATATAATTTATTTTGGGGTTTTTTGTTTAAGAAGAATGTTCTGTAGTAGAGGAAAACATTTTACAGAAACCAAACTCTTAATTCTGCGAAGTAATCCCTAGTCCACAACGTTTGTAATCTCAAAAATTACATTAAATGCTTTTAACAAAGATTGTTTTTCACAACTATGAGACCAATTTTATATCCCTACCCAGAAAAATTATAAAAAGATTTTTCCCATATAAAATTTCTCTAGTAGCTCTTTTTCCCCAGTTGAAACTTCATCTAGAAATCTCAAAATCCTACCTGTACTGAGATGAACAGATAAAGTACACGGCCAATGCAAGCACCTGAAACCCTTTCAGACTTCCTGCCTCTGGATGGCAGTCGTCTCTACAGAGTGGCATTGGTAAACTGAAACAGCTGTGAGATTTCTGCATCTGCTTTTTACCTGGTTAGCTGAGGAAAAAAAAAAAAAGCATCTTTTTCCTCTGCTGTGAGGTTCAACCTTTGAGTCACAGCATGTAACTCTACATAAGGGGAAGATGTTTCTACATCTCCAAAATACTTACCTGAACGTGATAGTTCAAAGGAAGCGGATAGAAAATTCTGGAATTCACTGGAAAAACTTCCTCCACCTTCCAGCCAGAGTTTGCAGGAGCAGGGCAAGAAGTTTAACTACATTTAGGACTCAAAAGTTTCATTACATGAAAGCCAAATAATTTCACATAGGGTGGAGAAACTGCAGAATGGGCCTTTCTAGTTTAGTGCCTTACTCAAGGGCATGAACACAGTGTCAGTCTACCCATCAGTGACCAAATACTCTTTTTTTTATGCAATAGTTGAATTACTTTCATCATACCTATTGGTCTGATAAACAGAAGTTCACAGAGTATGTATTGGGTTTGCATGGCAAGATTTTTGTAGAAGGGGAGGCTACAGAGGTGGCTGCTGTGAGAAGCTCCTGGAAGCGTCCCTCGTGTCTGACAGAGCCCATGCCAGCTGGCTCCAAGATGGACCCGCTGCTGGCCAAGGCTGAGCCCAGCAGTGATGGTCGTAGTGCCTCTGTGATAACGTTTTTAAGAAGCAGGAAGAAAACTCTGTACCTGCAGCCAGAGAGAAGAGTGAGAATATGTGAGAGAAATAGCTCTGCAGACACCAAGGTCCCTGAAGAAGGAGGCGGGGGGAGCTGGTCCAGACACCAGAGCCCATAGTGAAGACCATGGTGACCCTGGCTGTCACCCTGCAACCAATGGAGGTTGACAGTGGAGCAGATATCCACCTGCAGCCTGTGGAGGAACACACACTGGAGCAGGTGGACACCCGAAGGAGGCTGTGACCCCATGGAAAGCCTGTGCTGGAGCAAGCTCCTGGCAGGATCTGTGGACCTGTGGACAGAGAGCCCATGCTGGAGCAGGTTTGCTGGCAGGACTGGAGCAGTTCGTTCCTGCAGGACTGCACCCCATGGAACGGACCTACAATGGAGCAGTTCATGAAGAACTGTAGCCCATGGGAAAGATCCACGACAGAGAAGTTTGTGGACAGCTTTCTCCCATCAGAGCGACCCCATGCTGGAGCAGGGGAAGAGTGTGAGAACTCCTCTCCCTGAGCAGGTAGGAGCAGCAGAAACAACTTGTGATGAACTGACCACAACCTCCCTTCCCTGTCCCCCTGAGCTGTTACAGGGGAGAAGGTGGAGAAATTGGGAGTGAAGTTGAGACTGTGAAGAAGGGAGGGGTGGAGGAAATGTGTTTTTTAAGATTTGGGTTTATTTCTCAAAATGCTACTCTGGTTTTGGTTGGTAATAAAATTTAACTAATTTCCCGAAGTCAAGTCTGCTTTGCATGTGACACTAACTGGTGAGGGGGCATCTCCCTGTCCTTACCTCGACCTCTGAGCCTTTTGTTACATTTTCTTTCCCCTGTCCCGCTGAGGAGGGGAGCGATAGAGTGGTCTGTCCAGTGATCCCTGTCCAGCCGGGGTCAGCCTACAGCAGAGTATCCCCTTCAGCTGGATAATACAGCTGGAGCTGAAAAAACCACGACTGTAGTGAGTTGGGGATATTGTGGTTTGGGGGTATTGTTTTGAAGGATGATAATCCAGGTATTGTCTCAGCTGAAGTGGCTGCTTTAATTTGCTCTCACATGCTGATTTCAAAGAATACTTTCACCTTAAGTTGGAAAAACATTACCAATTTTGTTTACATCGGTCAACCAAATATTCTTATCCAATATATAGAAAAAATATGAATAGAGTTAACTTGCACACTTAAAACTCTAACCCTGTGTGTCCTGCTGTTTGACCAGATGAGGAGGCCTGGGCACAGTCACCCTTTGCCAATATTTCTAGTTCCCAGCCTCCTTCGTAGCATCAGAATATAGGCTCCCACTGACTATAAAAAATTGTGACTGTGAAGTTTGAAAACACACCGGTGTATAACTCAGTGCAAATGAACAATAACATCTTATTTATAACTTTTATCTGAAAGTTGCATAAAACAGACACTGCTGCAAAAAGAATCTAATTCAATAAGTACTAATGCTGAAAATTCTTTTTGGTATCTTAAGATGCTTTGGTATCTTATGACATCTTAAAATATCAGCACGTCATGATTAATGTTAGAATAGAATAATTACAATCTGCAATTTAAAAAACACCAGAGTCAGTCCCATTATTCAAATTACTGGGTGTATTTTCATAGCTTTTTTAATTAAAATGCAGCAGAAGGAGGTTTTAGCTATTTGGGAGATTTTCAGCATAATTTCTAACTCTTGCATGCATTAACTCCAACTTCATCAGCCATTTCTCATTCCAGTTAGCAAATGAGACAATTGTACATTAGCATTTAATCTTACCTGGGCCTAGGATTATCTCAGCTAACAGCCGTTAATACCTATTCCAGCATGTACAGGTAAACCTCACTTTCTCAGTAGTGGAGCCGTGGCTTTCGACTGAAGTACTTCTGGCAAAAACACCTTCAAAAACAGTTGCTGATTATTCTATTGTGAGTGGAAGGTGTGCAGATGAGACGCAATCAAATATGCTAGAATGTTAGGATGTTAGGAGTCTTGGCACAGCATTTGAAAATCGTGTTTTGCTAGTGCACACTTACAGTGCAGAAAAAAACTTCTTTTGTTGTTTCGTTTTGGTTTGGTTTTTTACTTGCTAAAGTTTCCTTCACAATACATCAACATGGGCAACTGAATGAGAATTTCTCTATGGAGCATCTGGTTCGTCAGCTTCCAGTTTCTCTGTTATGAGACAGTCCTTGAGAAGTTTGTCCAAATCAGTATTTTCACGTCTGGCAAACAAGAGTGAATATTCTGTCACCGTTTCTTCTTTAATGCGGACAATACGGAACACAGGCAGTTCAGCAATCTGCGATGTCCAGCCGTTACTGGCTCATTAAATGTACGCGGTGCAGAGCCATATTCACCTCCGTGTTGTGGAGCCTAGTATAGATGTTGCAGACTACTGCATCCAGAAATCTGATTCCTGATGCTCAAAGGTTTGGGTCATACCGGGAAGGTATATCTCTTCAGCAATACAGCCTCGCATGGGGAACTGATTGCATCCATCTCGGGAACCCTGCTAGCCCAGTCACGGGATACTTGTTCTCTCGCACCTTCTTATTATGTCTCTAAATGTGAGTGGCTGAATGTCCTCACCAGCCATTACAAGCTGCGTGTTAATTGAATCTTTCACAGCTCAGTAACATTTATCTATAGCTACTTAATAGATTTTTCCCTTCAGCGGTTAACTGCAACCTACTTTTGAAATGCACAAAGCCTCGTGCAGAGTATTTCTGGTGTACTCTAAATTATGAAGGATGCAATGCTTATTTTGTATTTCTGCTTCCTTTAGGCCAAACACCTGCTTCTTTTTCTATACTTAATTCTTGTTGTTAATACAAAACAGCATTTCAAATTGTGGTATGGGAATACAAGCTGTGTTCTTGCAGACGGTATCAGTTACAAGATAACATACATCAGGTATGCAGTTACAAGAAGGCAGGGAGCAGGAAACAGGGGAATGCAACCGAGAAAGGGGGCTGGACTGTGAGGAGGGGCAATGCTGTGTTTGAAACGAGGTTCTTGGAAAGTGGTAGAAGACAGGAACGCCTGGGAACTCTCTGAGAAATTTGAGGGTACCTGCTGCTGCCAGGCACGAGGCAAGGGGAGCCACAGGGTTGTGGCCCTGGGGAAGCTCTGGCAGCTTCTAGTGAGCATGGTCACCAGCCCTTGACACAGGGTCCTCGGAGCCTTTGCTGCAGCTGCCGCTGCTTTATGAAGATGATGCTCCCACTCCTTTAGGTGTGCTAGGGATAGGCCTGTGGATCAGAGGCAGCGCCTGTGGCCTCTTCTCCTGGACCTTTCCTGCAGAAGTCCATTCTGATGGAGAGCAGTGCTGCTAAGCAGATGAGTTACAGAAGTCAGCAGGCTGCACAGGATCGGAGAGAGAGGGGATCTGCTTTAGAGATCCTACAGGTTCAAGAGCCCTGGACAGCCCCCACAGTGAAGATCTAGGCAAAATCTATCACAGCAGATTGTCAGTGGAAGGTGATGGCTGGAAGCTGGCATCTTCCAGCACCACATGTAGGGCTCCTGTTCTACCTGAGGTTCACTGCCCTCAAAGCTGAGGGTGCTTTAAAGCAAAGCACCTGGACAGACTGACCTCGAGCCGTGCCAGAGCACCTAGAAGAAGCAGAGAGTGGTGTAGTGGGTAGCTCCCTGCCTTGGGGACAGAGACAATCTGCTGACCTAAGCCTCTGGCTAGAAAAAATTGCTGCTTGCTAGGGACCCAGATCCAGGATGTTGCGGAGAGGTTGCCAAAGCTTGTCTGACTGTTTGACTATGACCCCTTGCCATTCTCCCACGGGGGCACCAGTGATACCTCCAGGGGAGAACGTGTCACTCCCAGTCTCTGGTGGGAATAATCAGGGGTGAGGGGTCCCAGGTGCTCCTCTCCTCAGTCCTGCTCATGAGGAGAGAGGGGATGAGGAGGAGGGGAGAGGGCATGAGGGGAAGGGGAGCGGTACTGAGCATCAACAACTGGGTGCAGCGCTGTGATCAGCAACACAGTTTCAGTTTCTAAAGCCATAGGGACCACTTGGAGGATGAACGTCTGCTCAGAGAGATGGGATCCACCCCATTAATGGTGGTGGTCATGTAGTAGATTCACTGTTAAGATTCACGTAGTTAAGTAATCACATCAACTCTAGATATCACTTTCTAAAATGTGTCAAGTCTGGAAGTTAAACGCATTTTCACTATTGGAACATGTTAGTATATAAAGTGTGTGTGCACCTCCGCCAGGTAACACGAAAGCTCTGGCTACTGAATGAATAGCGTGGACAGCTGTCAAAGCTTAATTTCTTAAACACAAATAAACTACAAAGACAGCAATGTGATGCCAAATGTGATATGAAATTGATATTTATCAGTTTCCTGTGGGTTTTTTGCTTAAGCTTATTGTTCTAAAAGCTTCCTTTCTCTGCCAACAGTCATGAGTAGTTTTCTTCAATCTTCATAATTGTAAGAATCAGATGGAGTCATGCCACAGGAAATTAAATCATGTACTTTACTGCTTACTTGTTGAGGATGGAAAAGGACATGAATTAAAAACAGTGGGTTCCCAAGCCTAGAAGCAACTGCCTCATAGACACATAACGCATCTATCAACTGGTTGAATACTTCTGTATTTGGAGAATCACTTTGCTTAGCGAAACAGTAGTATTTAGCAACTGTCAGTTAAAGAATAAAATTACGAATTTCTGAAGAACCTTCACTGTTATATGGGCTAAGCAAGAACTACCTAAATGCTGTGGTAAGTATGCAATTGATGCTGCAGTGGAACAGCACATTAGGTTCATTCACGCCTGCCAAGTGTGAACATACCCTTAAAATGTCTCAAATGGAGTGAGAATATACAAAATGTCACTTAAGATACAATTTTGCTGAGCAAGTAAAAGACCCAGTTTTTCCAAAATAACCTGCTGTGGCATAGCTAAGGTTTTCTTTTTCGAATGTTTACTTTAAAATCCGAGTTGTAAGGTAAAACTTGATCTTCGCTTGGCATTAGCTAATTGTTGAAGTAAGAGTTACTTTTTTGTCTTGTGTTGAAGGCGGTTTAGAAACGTTAAGGCTTATCCTGTTGCAAAGCGTGAAAAAAACCACCAGAAAGCCCTTGAAAAAACCAGAAATAGAGCACCTGTATCTGAGATTCTCCTATGGTGCAGAGGCACTTGGGACCAGGATTATTTGATGCAGTTCTGTCACAGGTAGAACAATCCTTGCAGAAAAAGTGTTAAGGGGAAAAGGTACTCTGGGTCCAAATTTAAAGAACAATAAAGGAATAAAATAGAAATTGTTTACATTTAGCTATCTAAATTAGATCAGTTATTGCAATCATGATTTGTCATTGTTTTTTTCTTCCTACAGTATATGTTCTTAGACTCACAATTTTCCAAATAAATAACGAAATCCTCCAACTAACATCAGGCTTTTTTAAATGCAGTATCAGCAATTCATGAGAAGCCTCTGACCCAAAAACCCCATCTTCTAAAATACTTCTAGTTTCCTTAATAGGAGGAAAGTATACTTGTTCCGGTTGGAACGTTGTCCCAACGTTCGCTTCTGGTGGGCAGATGCAGATTTGTCTTTTTAAATGAAAACTACATAAAGTACTCTAGCAGTTCTCTAATTTTCTATGTCAGACCATTCAGAACAAGTGATCTACCCTGAGGCACTCAATGTTTTAATGGAAATGATAATTCTTAATCGCAGAAGAGCAGAAATTATTTGATACTGTAACTTCAAAAAAGTTTAAAATCAGCTATACCCAACTGAGTTGCATAAATTCAATAAAGGAAGATTTAGAGAAAGATGTTTCAGCTGTTGTTTGATTTTTTTGTTTTGTTTTCTAATAAATGCCATAGCAAAAACTTACTGAAATAGAGTCCTTGTTCATTACAAAGGGTGGCTCCAGTTAAGGCAACTCTGAGAAATCACAGAATCTCATAGAACTGGCCAAGATGGATTCGCACACCATAGCAAACAATTAATTTCTAGCCAAATTTTATACAATTCAGCTAAGAATTCATCAATGCTGCAGAACCGTAGGTAGCATATTGCCCGATGAAGGCACTGAACTGACAATCATTAGGTCTGAGTTTTTTTCTGCTGACTTCAGTTGTCCAGTGTATGAACTTAAAACAGAAATTTTCACTTCTCTTACCTTGGCTCGTTCGGTTTTTCAACAACTATTTTAGACAGGTGTAGTCTTACAGTGTAGTTGCAGTGTTTAGTGTAGTGGAACCCCAACTCCAAGGCAGTCTTACAGGTATTGCAGAATAGTCTTCTGGACACATTCCAAACTTTAATTCAAGGCAACAGAACTAACACACCGGAAATACACTTCCTCTCTGAAAAAGCGCCTCCAGTTAGAAAAGCTCAAGTTGGACTCAGCATTCTCAGGTGCTTGATGAAAAAGTAAGCTGCTGAGTTCTGAAATAAAAGTAGGAGACCATAGGCTCAGTGGCACAGAAATGAGGATAACGTAACAAATAATACCTGTGAAATGGGAAGGAACAAAGTTGAAGTTTGATGCATAGAAGGCAGAGAAGATAACAAAAGGGTTTGAAAAAGACAGCTCCCAGGAAAAATGAAACGGGAAAAAAATTCCAAAATCCAAATAGGAAGCAGGTACAGAAGACATTAAATAAGGAGGGGCCTAATACTCCGGGGTCATCAGGGTTGTAACCTGTCACAGTTAAAATAATTTTCCTATGCAGTGGAAGTAGGAAGTCAAGCAGTGAGTGATATTGGTATGGCACATCCACATATACAAGATAAAAAGACTAAACAGTTTGTGTTACTACACTGTCAGGTGGTTTCCAAAACTGGATGTCAACTTGTATTCACCTCTCCTGTGAAATTGTGTGTCTATCTTCTCACTTTCTTTAGCACATAACCCTTGCGCATCTCATCAGAGCAGCCTCAAATCACTCTTAATTGCAACCCTGCTCTTTGACTTAGCCACCTCCCTCGTTTCCTATTGAAACTGCTTAATTTGCATCACATAAGGGCCTCTCCTATCTGTAGGAGTGAAGCCACTGGCTTCCCTACCTGATCTTACCGCACGACTGGGTTATTCACAGAGGTATTTCTATATCATGAACAACTCAGTCTTGCAATCAAATGACCTAGAGCAGACCCTTGGGCACCGAGATGCCAA
>NW_010413346.1:34764-35082 GCF_000710305.1 Buceros rhinoceros silvestris | reverse complement strand
AGGAAGGGGTGGGGGTGTGGGGGGGAGAGCGGAAAGGGACTGAGTTGTTCTGCATCGTTCCTTCCTTGTTTAACTTTAAGGGAGTGTAAATCCACGTAATCTTTAGAGGACAGTGATGCAAGGGTGCTTTTTCTAGGAGAGTTGTTATTCTCTCTGCAACCCAAGCAGTCCCAGGCGTTCTCATGGAATTGACTTGCCAGAGACAGAGATGTGTTTAACGAGTTACCCTTAAAATCCTGTACTGAATATTGCAAATAGCAGAAAGAAATGGATATCTAATAAATATCTTCTTTCTTTTTGCGCCCCCCCCACCCCACA
>NW_010413346.1:0-34633 GCF_000710305.1 Buceros rhinoceros silvestris | reverse complement strand
TGTTCTTTCTCTAGTTCTATTTTACATTCTTTGGTTACAGCTAGTAGGTGCCTGCCCAAGAAAAGACCTGAGCAAAACCACTTCATTTCCACATTGTGTGTGAGTGAACTGTCCATAATGAGGGATGACTTTGTTTTGCCAGGGGTCGTGTCTGTGACAGGTCTGATTAGTTTGCACAGGTCAGCTCAGCATGTGTTATTTTTTGGCAAAACCTCTGGAAAGTCTCCTGGGTGAGCACTTTCTTTATGCCTGGAATAGCAAAGGAACAGACAAACTGCCGTGTTGCCTTGTTACAGCTAATATGAAAACACCCCATGGCAGACTGCATTAGTAGAAAGGCATGTAAATAAATATTTACAGGCTTTTGATCATGGTGTAGATGCCCCTAACAACACTGCCTGCAATGGCAATCTGTCATAGAAGTAGTTTGGTAAGATAAAGTGAAGTAGTTTAATGATCTTTAAAATATAAAAATTTGGGGTTTTCCCACTCTTAACCAGTTTCTCTGTAAAGACTTCCCCAAAGCCGAGCCTTCACCACATGAATGAGGAATTACTTCTACTGCAGCCAGGCTAGCAGGAGGATGGGGCTTGGCAAGGTGGCCCCAGATCTGCCAGCACTCTCCTCAGTGCAGGGACCCCAGCCCACCTTCCCTCTCTCACTGACCTGGTCATCTTTGCCCAAGGGAAAAGGCCCCTTCCTCTGTGCCCAAGCAATGGCAATAAGAAGCCACTGTATCCAGGCCCTAGGTTGGATTGTAAGAAACAGGTAAGTGGGTTTTTGAGGACTCCATGTGTGTCCCAGAAAGAGAAAATCACAGTCTTCTGGTTATTTAGGTATTTCAAACTTAGCATAAGTTTTTAAAAATCTAACAAGAAGTTCTCTGCAAACTTAATAGACACTTCTCACAATTAAATATTTTAGACATCTTACATTTTTTCCCATAATTCCAACAATAATTAGATCACAAACCGGATTAATTTCTTGTCACATCCAATTTTTAATGGCAAGATGTTTTGAGAGAGTGGAATGCAAAAACAAGTTGTTGGCATTTGTGTACTCTCCCTTTCGTTGTATACACTGTCGTGATCTAACCTCAGCCAGAAACTAAGCTCCACACAGCCACTCGCTCAATCCTTGACTGCGCCTAATCCACACACACACCGCCCCCCGCCAGAGGGATGGGAAAGACTTGAAAGTGAAAAAGTGAGAAAATCATGACTTGAGATTAAAAACAGTTTAACAGGTAAAGCAAAAGTGGTGTTGGGCAAGCAAGGCAAAGCAATGAATTAATTTACCACTTTCAGCCAGCTCCATGAAAGCAGGGCTCCATCATGTGTAACGGTGACTTAGGAAGACAAATGCCATCACTTGGAATGTTGCCCCACTTCCTTCTTCTTCCCCCAGATTTATATGCTGAGCATGATGTCATATGATCTGGGACATCCCTTTGGTCAGTTGAGCTCAGCTGTCCCAGATGTGTCTCCTCAATTTTTGTGCACCCCCAACCTACTCGCTAGTGGGCTAGTGTAAGGAGCAGGAAAGATCCTGACTCTGTGCAACCACTGCTCAGCAAGAACTAAAACATCCTTGTGTTACCAACACTGTTTCCAGTACAATTCCAAACGGCAGCCCCACAGTAGCTACTGTGAAGAAAATTAACCCTAGTCCAGCCAAAACTAGCACACACCTAAACATAAAACAGCTGAGATTTGCCTCTTTCATCCTTCCTTTCTTGCTTGTTCAGTATAAATATTATCCAGACAGACATGTTAAACAAATATTATCTACAAATATATAAATCTCATCGCCCTGGTCAGCAGCTCAGGACCAAACTATCCTCCTGAGCAAGTCTGATCCGTAAGTGACCTTCAGCTAATTGCTTTCCCACTCGGTTACATGAAGGTCACTATATTTTCTACTGGTTAGTTTAACTTCAAAATTATATTCATGTATTTTTATATGGTGGAACTGCAAGGTGATTTATAAGCAAATTTGTGACACTGTTTTCGTAACACTGTAATTGTACGAACAAAATCAAGCTCTAATGAGATTTTTCATCTGGTTTTGGGATGGAATGGGGTACTGAAATCGACAATTTTTGGTTCCATGGCAGAACTACAACCTCTCTGAAAACCAGCAAGAGCTATGCCTGCTGAAACTCCATACTTCTCAATGCAAATGTACTCAGCAGTGCATTACTTCAGAATTTGTGTCTTAGTGCTGTCATCTTTTAAAAAAACACTGCAAGAGAGTTGGCTAGTGGCTGTCCTGTGCATTCATTGTGGAATGTTCAATTCTGGTTTCTCAAGACCCTTTTAAATATGAGTGCTGCTATTTAATGCTCTAAGATTTTTGTTGGCACGTGAAAATGTGAGGAACCAGAAAAGTTTATGCATTGCTTTAATGACAAGCTGCATTGAGTAATATGACGGCCTGTGTGGTGAGTTCTGTAAGTACTGTCAATGCTCAGCGTATCCCCAGATCAAATGTCTCATGAGAAAGGACTGAATTGATTCACCCCTTCCTGCTTTCTTATTGAATGCTTTTATTTTCTTTCATAGGCAAGTAAAACTCCAATCATATAAAATGAAGAGGTTATGCAGAAATGGCAGAAGTAGCTAATTAGAGGAGCCATTCTCTGCTGGGAACTGATTCTGGAAGAACTGCACAATTTAAGGCTCTGATTCAGGGACATATGTCAATACTATGGATAGTGCTTAATCATGGAATCAATATTTCAAATTAGGCACACGTGCTTACCACTTGCCCAGGAGCTGGCTTGCAACCGCATTTCCATGCTGTTTAAGAACACAGCTGATTTTAAGCAAGTGTGTTTTTTTATCATCCTGTTATTTAACACTCTACAGAGCTACTTTCCCCTCATGAGCCTCAGTAAATTCTGAAGAGACAGTTACTGATTGTGACTTTGAACCACCTGGAAAGGGGAAATACTTGGTGAAACATTTAGTTGTGAATGAGTTTACAAGCCTTGAATTTCAGACTTAGCCTCATCAACTAGACACTGGTGACAGTGGAGGATTATTGAACACATTTTCTTGCGAGCAGCAAAACTGGCCAGGACCTACTTATTTTTGAGGGTTTGGGGGGGGCAGGTTGCCTTTCGGATGGTATCAGCAGAGAAGAAATCACCTTGTATATGTTCAGCTCACTTGGGTCTAATCAGAGTTTGGACTGTGCAGCCTGTGTGAAAGGTTTGCCACAGCACAGGCAGAAACACTAAAGCAGACTGAAGGGCTTTTAGCCATTACTAAAATCTAGCCTTCAGCGGCAAAAATAAAAGCAAAAAAAACCTCCTAAAAAACCAATAACAAATTTTAAAACCCAACCCCGAACCTATGAGAACAAAATAAGAGTTTTGGATGCTCAGACTGACCTTTAGAGAACACAAATTTGTCCTTGTTTCACTGAGGCTGTCTTCTCACCTTCCCAGACTTTGGCAGCCTCCATTAGCACACCCGTTGCTTATCGTGCAGGCTGGCAACCAAGCTGTTCCTGCCAAACCCATTGCATTAACTCGCTCTTGGGGATGCAGGTCTGCCCCTATGCTGGCCAAGGCACGAAACTTTCACTGTACGAACAGTAGGTAGACTGCGGTGGGTGGTGGGGGGTGAAGTGTGTATTTTTTTCTAATTCTGGGCTTTGGTATAGATGTGACAGACATTCAATGTGATAAAAATTGACTGAGATAAACACGTGTGTGTATAAAGATATAGGGGGATAAGGTACATGCCAAACACAGAATGTCAGCCTGATATCTGAAATAAGGAGCCACAATAGCTGAGGATAGCAGCAGTGGTAAGAGAAATATTTAGACCATGGAAAATGCTGTTCTTATTTCTTAGGGGCAAAGCTGGCTTCTCTTAACAAATTAATCTTTTCTTATACACAGTTGTGCATGAAAGTGATAGCACACAATTTAAGCGATATAATTTATGAATGTCTGTAGGGCAGTTACTTTTTCCCAAGCAGGACATTTCATTTTGAAGTGGCCATTGCATCAAGAGCACATGTAGTTGTTTCTTCACACGTGCTTAAAATCAGCAAGTGACTAATTCCAGCATGCTAGCAATGACAGAATACCAGCCTGAGGACACCTGGAACAGCATCTTCTAGAGCTAAATGCACAGTATGTGCTAAACCCAAGACATGAGCTCACATCTCAGACAGTATTAACGCAGGAAAAAAAGAAATCAAGTTTACCTTACATGTAAAGCCCACCGAGCAATACCAGTCTGTGAAAAACAGTCCCATGCCTTTTCCAGGGGCATGGAGCTGTGATGAAGCCTTTAGCATAGCTGTGAAGTTGTCATCTTATAGGCAGCCTACCACAGCCACTTGTGGTCTCACCATTTGGAAAGGGGCCATGAAGACCCCATGCAGAGATGATCTCTGCTTGGTTATCATTAGTTAACTGCTATCGCTGCTGTTGTTCTAGTGTTTTCAGCGTGGTGTTGCCCATGCTTACATGCTGGAAGTCAAGGAGTAGTGCACAAATATAGTGAATTCTATTTATGGAGTGGAGTGGGGCTGCAGCTCTGAAACCATGCATTGAGGGCTGCAAGGCTGACAGTGGGGTCAAGTGCCTGTGGCACTGTAGTGGGCTAACTTTGGCTGGTTGCCACCCAGCCGTTACCTTATTCCCCCTCCAATAAGATGGGAAAAGCTTGTTGAGGTAAAGATAGGGAGATCACTCATCAGTTACTGTCAGGGTCAAAGCAGACTCAGCCTGGGGAAAATTAATTTAATTTGTTGCCTATGAAAATAAGTTTGGAAAGGGAAGAAGAAAGAAAAAAACTAGAACACCTTACCTCCCCCACTCCTTCACTCAGGCTCAATATCTCTTCTTCTTCCTGACTCCTTCACTCCTTCCCTGCAAGCAGCACAGGGGAATGGGCATCAGGTGTTGAGTCAGTCCTTGATGGCTCCTTTCTGCCACTGCTTCCTCCTCAGGTAGCTTTCTTACCTTGTCTCTGACTTGAGACAGGTCCAGGCTCTTTTCAATAAGCTCAGCTGAGCACATAAGGAGGCTGCATAATGGTCCTGCCAGGGAGAACAACACACACCTTGCAGACAAAGACTTAAGAAGTACTAGCACTCCCAAGATCCAATGGATTATGTGCATATTTCCTTTCATGTTCTGTGACACTGTTTGCAAGTGGTTTGGAGAAGTGCTTTTTTTCCCAGGGGGAGCAGTGATCTGGTTAGCAATCAACAAAGCTATCATTTAATATTCCTCTGACTAGGCAAAAGAAGAGATGTGTACTATATATTTCTATTGAAAGGATGATGTCCTCCCTCTTCTGAGGAAGCACCAGCAATAGAAAAGATGGATAAATAAATAATCCTCTGGTTTTAATGAACACATCCATTATATCAGCAATAGTTATAGCAACAGGAATTACATGCTTCGAGACAAAATCTCTTGTGCCTTGTAAACACCTCAGCCTTCTGTCAGGGCCCCTGCTGCGGCCATTTATAGCTTCAATATTACAAGGTAGCTACTGTCTAATTATACACAACTGGATTGGTTTCTACCGCTCAGGTCCTTGGTTAACCCTTAATAAAAATTAATTTTTTACTGTTACGCTGTATATCAGCTTAAAACTTTCAAGATGCTAAGGTGTCCCAATAGAGTAGAAAATCTGTTAAGATATCAAGACATGCATGCTTTGCAACTTCTGTTTTTGTTAGTAGTAAAAGGCTCCATAGAAAGGGACAAAAAAAAAAAAGATCAACACAAAGTCATTGAAACTGGGACTCAGTGCTATACCATAGCACCGGCATTAAAAGAGGACTGTTGTCATTATTTACTTCAGGTTTATTTAATGAAGAATTAGCACTTGGTTCCAACATACAAATGTGTTAATCAGATCTACATTAGGCAGTCAGTATGTGACATGCAGCCCTGGGTCAGTTGACTGAGTTTTCCTCACTACTAAGCTTGGAGGGATTTTATTTGTCCTGTCAGTAGGGGCTGCAATCTTTACGTAGGTGTTTATTTAAGTTGTCTTGTAAAAACAGAAATGGCCTGCTTGGAGGACATGAGGTGAAGAAAAGGTAATATCTGCTGCTAGCATAGCAGAGCACAGATCTTCATAGTGACATCCTTTGAATGACATGATCAGAACTACTCTTGAGACCGGACCAAGAGGGCAGTTAAGACCTTCACACTGGGAAAAGGTGAAGTAGTACAAAACAATGTTATTTTGCTTCTCCCAGCATTCATTCCTTCCTCCCATAGCATTTGATTAAAACAATAAGCTGGGCTCTGCTTTCTTTGTCGGAGGTTGTAATCAAGCAAACGAGGGAGTATGCATTTCTCTCAGTCCAGGAAACATTCAGGGATACAGAAGAACAGCTGGTAAGAAGTGAATATGGAACCATTTGATATGAAGGAAGATCTACCCCTGAGAGCAATTCCAGAAGAAATAAACATCACAGTGAATGACTCACAAGGCACTGTAACCTCATTTGTTGGGAAACTGAATACTCTTACCATATATAAATATTCTTGAACACGCATCAGATCTTGGGGCTCACAGCTCTTGGAACTGCACAGTTTTAACAGCACGCAAGGATAAGTTGAACAAATGCCTTAGCTGTAAAACTCATTAATGAGCCATCATAAAACAGTAAATTTGAGGGTATAAATGCTAGAAAATCAAGTCAGGTCTCACTGTATTGACACATGACTGAACAGAGGAACTAGCAGGGAGAAGAGCATCTCAGATGGGATGAAACAGCTCTGCTGGGTGAACTCTAAAAAGGACAGGATGCTCCTGCTATACAGAACAGATCGTAGGTGCACGTCAGCAGGAGGCAGGAGCAAGGACAACGCATCACTCCAACCTGAGGGGTTTGTATGCAGCGCACATCAGATGGACTGGTAGATTCATGGCACTATAAGTGGGACTGCGGTAGATATTGGAAGGAGAGACTGCTAAAACAGGAGGGCTCTCAGTTTCTCTTGCATGTGCCGTCAGGCTAAGGTTGATAAAAAGTATTTTCCTTTGAAACCTAAAGGAAAAAGGAATTAAAGGGAAAGCAGCCTATTTTGGGCCTCTTAAAAAAAAAAAATGCAGATTAAGAATATAACTTTATTAGCTCTGGGACCCATTTCTAGAACTCTGTGGTTTAACAAGGAAAATTATCACACTATTAAATAAATCTTCGGGTATTCATTCAAATTTGTTTTTCCTCCTTTATGTTTAAAGCTTCAACAACTGTAGTAAATGCTTGTAGAGGTGTGTGTCTGTCCTGACAATGCAATTTACATGATGCTTTTGTTGCATCCTCTCTTTTCAAACCCAGGAGAGAAGACTGACTTATTTAATGGTATGGCTTTCTGCTTTTATCAAAATGACTAAAGGGGTTCTTCTGTGGATGCATGAATACAGGAAGTTTATTGTCATATTTTCAAAAAACATACTTCTTAGACAGGATAGACTTTTCCATACACAGTTGCAATATTTCTGAACCTAGATAATATAACACTAATTATATAGTTACTCACTTGGCCATGCAAATGTGGCTACTGGATGTCCACAGACAGTGGATTAATCTGATCATATGCAAAACAAAAACTGTTCCAAATTCAGCCTGATGAACCTGACAATATACAGGAAAGAACAGGGTTTTAGTACAGATCTGCCCTACCCATATATTCTGTTGCTATTTCTTTCATTCATTACAGTGAGATACTGAAAGGTTTATGGGTCTCCCTAAATCAGGTAATGGAGTTATTTACCAAAGCAGGACTTTGAAATGTGTTCATTTCTCTGAACTAATATTTTTTACCATTTTCTTCTTTGCAAGATTGCATATTGCTTAAATTTGTTGAGTTAATTTCCAAAATTATTTTGTTTTTAATTCTTCATTTGTATAATGTCAGTCAGAGGCGACAAGAAATAGTTCAGTGATATAGTGTGCAGCATTATAATGCCATCATACCCTCTCAGCATGCTGCTTTGTATAAGTTGAAGCTGGTTTTTTCACCTTCTCAATTGCAACTTACGAAGAGAAAAGAGTGTATGGCAGAGTTCTCCCACCTAATGTTGAAATTCAAACTTTTTCCCATGAAAAGTTTTTTTTTTTTTTGGCAGAAAAGCTTCAGATGTTGCCATTTAATTTTTTTTTTTCTCCTTTGCCTGCTTTTTTTCTTTTTTGGCTATGCTTAGGCAGGCTACTTTTGTTTTTCTCCACCTTTCAATACACTGTATATTTTTGTGCTTAGAAAGGTTACAGAGAAATAAAAGTGCTGCAGAATTTTTGCTTTGCAACTTGAAAACTCTGCACAATATTTGAAAACTGGCTCAGGAGAAAGTAATGAGGAGATAAAAACAAAAATGGAAAAAACATTTAATTTTATACAGAGGCAACAGAAGAAAAAATACAATAAATACAGATTTGGGGGGTTTTAAAAATAGTAAAAAAAAAAATTGTTTCTGTTCCCAAATTTTTCCAAAGTCCCTAGGTAAAAATCTATGATTACATTTATAAACTAAAATAAATCCATCTCTTAAAAATTTCTTGCAAGAAGGGAACATTTATTCAAAACTCCTTTATCCTTCCTACTAAAACCTCTTACTCCAGTCACTAATCTATTCAAATCATGATCCTATTTCTGTGGTCCCACTGTAGCTGCTCTTCAGAGGTTCAGTGGTCAGTTAAAACCATAACCCTTTTGTTTTCTACTAGTATGGTAATGCTCCATCACCCGTATTATAAGTGGATAAAATGAGGACCTCCATTACCTTCAAGCAAAAATGAGAGAAAAAATAACTGTATAGTGTAAAAAAGTGCCAAGTCATAAATCCTTGCAATGTTTTATTGCTTTAAAAATGTATTTAGACAAAAATTTCTATAGGCAGTCACATAATTGTCAAATCAGAGAGTTACCGTATTACTGAGCTTGCAGTGTAATTTAAGACACTAGCTCAAGGTTCAGACAGTCTAAAGTGTGTGTATCCTTGGGTTTTGTACAGGGTTCACCACTGCGTTTTGTAAACTCCACTGGGTAATCTCTGTGTGGGGCAAGTCAGGTCAAAACAAAACACAACTCAATAGCCCACCACACATCTCAGGCCTTCAGCTTCAATGGGCCCTTGAAAGAAAAGGCTTGTCTTCAGGAATTTTTGGGAAAACAGAGAAAGGTTAAATGACCCGGTGTTCATTAGGGGACTATTTCGAGCGCAGTACATGCATCCACACATCAGCTTTGGGGCTGGCAGGTGGCACAAGTACAGCATTGCTCGGCTGTCAGCTCAGGTTAATAGCCAATTTGGCAACATTCCTTATCACTAATCATGAACAAAATTCTAGCCCCACAAAGACCAGTGGTAAACTCCCACTGGCATGAATAGGGAGGAGTCTTTCTCTGATGAAAGGCCGAAGTTTACATTCTTATTGTACTGGCTGGAGCTGGGAATGAGATGCTGACAAGCCTATGTTACGTCCTCGGCTTGGGTTTTTTCTATCTTGCTGCCATTTATTTGTAAAATAGGTGTAAAATTGACTACTTCATGAAGGATTTTCGCTGTCTAAAATGTATACCTTGGAATGAAGATGGCTCTGTAAATGCAAAGCAATAATAATTATGTGAAAATGTCAAATTCTATCCTCTGTGTTCATGTTTATGTAGCAGCAGGCTGAAAACATCACAAGATAAAAAATCAGTATAGACTCCAGAAGTCAGTTTAAAGCCCCAGCCAGTGTACTCCCTAGCAATATTCCTCTATTGCTCTACTGGGTGCTATCAAATAATGTGACAATAAACACAGGCACTGGAAATGGAGCAACAGCAAAAAAAAAAAAAAAAAAAAAAAAAAAAAAAAAAAAAAAAAAAAAAAAAAAAAAAAAAAAACAAAAACCCAAAAAACAGAATCCAAAAAACAAACTAACAAAAACCCCCAAACAAACAAACAAACCAACCCAGGAGCTCTTCATTGCCACGTGAAAAAATATCCCTGTGTTTCAAATAAATTCTCATCTCATTGAAGTCATCTTTGCACGAGATGTATTAATATATTTCAAAAACAAGCACTCTGCCACATTGCAAGTTCCTTGTTGACTCATTCAGTGGCTCCTGACAGAGCATCAGGAGAGCTTTATTTGGAAGGACACTGGGGGAGGGCAGATTAAACAGGCTTCTGGCTGCATTCAATTTTCTCTAGTTTGGGGAGATTTTGCACCTTTCTTGGAGATTGTATCAGCTGGGATTAGCACATTACATTTCCTGAACTCCTCATAAGGCTGAGAAATAAAGAAAATTAAAATAAAGGTCAGTGGACATGGCCATGCTTTTCTCTTGCTAAAAATATGTCCATATGTTTGCTTCTTTTTGCTTCATCACATCTTTTGGCAGGCTATATGTGTATCTGCACAGGCAGGGTTTCATGTTTTTCCATTCCACTATGTAAGTGTGTGGATTCAGGAGGATTCAGACCATTTCCATTCAGTTTTGTTTATGGAAATAATTTGTGTTTCGCTTAGTCTTTCACCAAATTTTCTCTCACTTAATGATTGAAGATAGCTCAAGGTGTCCCTTTTTCTGGCTTTGACTTAGCAGTGCCCCCTTGCCCCTCGTCCACCCCAGGAGAGACATCCTCTCTGGCCTGGACTGCAGGTCCACACTGTCCTAGCCTCCTGCTGTGCCCCCCAGCCTGCTCTGTGGCACACGAGCTGCAGTGCCCTGGAGACATGCACATACATGCACACCCCATGGCCTTGTTTTGCAGTCCCAATGCCAAAAGTGCTGTGCAGGAAATCATCTAGAGTCTCTGTGGGAGTCTCCTTCCTGCCAGCCCGCAGTGGCATTTTGGGGGCAGGACACTTGCCTCTTTTGTTCTGGACCAAAGGCACCAAACCCATGTCACACAGTCAACCAGTTGGTCACTTGGTAGTTAACTTGGGTCATTTGAACAGACTGGATTGAAATCAGTAAACTGATTGTCACTACCAAGCTCCTGAGCCAACTACTAATCTTTGCATATTTATACACCTGTTTTTTCTTATCATAGTTCTAAAAAAACACACGGAGGACTTTTTTTTGTATACCAACACCCACCTCTTGGAACAGGTCTGATGTCAGACCTGATAGCTTTAAACTGTGTTTGCTAGCTTATGTACATTCTTTGTAAACTATGTGGCAAATGCATGAATGATTTCTATTGATGACGTTTCACTGCTAAAAACAACCCCAAGAGCAGGGCAGAAGATGCAGGTCCTCAGCAAAGCCCACACAAGCCAAGGGGAGGGAGTGAGCCATGAGACATTCTTTAACAGCCACCAGTAGAGCCTGTGCAGAATATTCGTCTCAGGGCCCAGGATCGTCACGCATTCCCATTTGCTTGCCTGCAGTACACCGCCCTTGCCATTTAGTTGTGTGTTCAGAGGCTTTTTGCCAGTTCCCCATTAGTGCTATCGTAATGAGGTTCAGTTTCTGTTTGATTTCCTTGACTCTGAGCAGCAGAGTCTAGGAGAAGTCAAATAAGGGCAGACATTTTATGCAACCAAATCTGAAGATTCTGAGCTCAACTAAACCTAGAGGGGCAGCAAAAGGTAAAACAGCTTAAACTGGCCAAGCCTTAGTGCTTTTCTTCCTCCTGCCACTAATTCCATGTTCTAAGCATCTTGGGCCTACAAAGAGCTTTACAGCATATGTCACTAGAGCTTCTTTTCATTTCCTTTTTACTTTCTTACTAATACATTTCAAGTTAATTTCAAGTTAAATCTCACTAACTCTAAGGGTCCCAAACCACCTCCACTGTACTGCTTTTTGTAGGAAGACTTGCTCAAAAAGATCTAACTTGTCATCTTCCCATTTCACAGTGAGTTCAGGTGAGTGAAAAGTCATGTGAATGAAAAAGTCATGTTCTTTGGGATATACCATACTACCCGTAACTCATAACATGGTAAATATTGGGAAGTACAAATCATCTGGCTCCCATGTCTACCATTCTTGCTTCTTGCTTTATAGTGCAGTTCAAGTGAGCAATCTTATGCATGAATTTGCAGTCTGTAATTCCTTCTTAGCTAAGAGATTAAAAAAGAAGATTAGGATCAGAATGAAGGGAGATTTGCAGGTATTATGGGCAGAGAAAATGTTGAATATCTGAGCAAGTAAAATACGTAAATGATTGTATTTAGAGTTTAGGACTTTACTTAATTTAACATATGTCAGGAATACTTCCCAGCCAAAATTCCTGTCAGCAGTTCAGGGTTCCAGAAACAATCACTGAAAAACATACTTCAGTACTGCAGGAGATTAGGAGCAGTTTGCAGACATTTTGTGCTCAAGGTCTACTTACCCGCTTCCATTCACAGAAAACCTGGCACCAGGGTGAGTACCATCTGTGAGGCTCTGCACAACAGAGATCTGGTGAGCCACTTGGGAAGATGTCTATTTCTCATCACATGTGTAATTTTTACTAGAAAACAGGCTGCAGGGAAACATGTAAATCATCAAAACATATGCTACCAGTGAAAGGAAGGAAAAAACACTGCCCTCGTTCGATTGCTCAGCTAGCCACTCTCCAAATGTAATATGGAGAGGTGTTTCTCAATGGGGTTGCTATAGAAAGAGGTAGCTAGAGCACTAAGTACTGCTAACATTAAGATTAGTGCTGGCGTACGATAGAAACAGACCATTACCAACACAACGTTTGAAGTGCCGAGGCAGGACTGGTAGTGTAAATATACTAGTGATCAAGCATAGAAGAAGTAAGAGTATTGAGGCATTTTCAGTGGTATGGATGGCACTGTGAGACACTTCAGAGGGCATGACAAAGCTAAGGAAATGATCAAATTAAATTATCTGGTGGAAAATATATACTGGGAGGAACTTTTTAAGCACTTGCGCTAATTGTTATGTTTAAAAATTTCAACACAGCACATCAGTTTGACAGGCTCATGAAAACCTTTGTTTGGTTATACAGCCATGGAGAAAAAGCTAGATTTAGGATCCCTGAGAAATGGAATGGAAACTAATATCTAAAATTTTATCATGTCACTATATACAGGAGCACTGAAGTACCTTCACTTGGTATTCTGCTCTGCTCGTTTCCCTGTATCATTTACACAGCAGAAATTAATAAGGACTCAGAGGCAAGATATGAACTAATATGTAACTGTCCTGATACTTCTGAGTTCAAGTGACAGGCTCTCCGTTTGACTTCTTGGCAAACTGATTAATGTAACTACTAAAGAAAAGAAAATGAAGCTGAGCGACAAAAGGATAATGACATCTCTCTCTTCCTCAACTACTGAGGAAATTATGCCTTCAATTACATAAATTAAACTATGGCCACTTATTTTCCCAGGTCAACGAACACCCATACTACCTCCTTCTTCCCAATCTTCACAGTTAAGAAGAACAGGCATCTTGGGAAGAGTATAGGGACTTTGCCCATTTGTGTAGGGATGGAGTCAGAACAGCTGAGGTGCAGCTGGAGCTGAACTTGGCAAAGGATGCAAAGGATAATAAGAAGGGCTTCTACAGCTATGTCAACCAGAAAAAGAAGGTCAAAGAAAGCATATCGGCTCCGATGAGCAGGACTGGCAAGATGGTAACAACAGACGAGGAGAATGCTGGTACTCATCAACTTTCTTGCATCAGCCTTTACTGGCAACCTCTCTTCCTGCACCTCTCAAGTACTTTCAGATGGGGATCATCATTTTAGTAGTGCCTGTTGTGATAGGACAAGGGGTAAGGGTTTTAAACTAAAAGAGGGTAGACTTAGACTAGATAAAGGAAGAAATTTTTCATAATGATAGTGGTGAAACACTGGCACAGGCTGCCCAGAATGGTGGTAGATGCCCCATCCCTGGAAACATTCAAGGTCAGGCTGGACGGGGCTCTGAGCTACCTGATATGGTTGAAGATGTCCCTGCTCACTGCAAGGGCATTGGACTAGATGACCTTTGAAGGTCCCTTCCAATCCAGAGCTTTCTATGATTCTACGAACACAGCACTGAAAAAAAATCACATGCTCTGTTGGCCCCTACAATGTCAAAAAGTCATGCTTTTAAAAAAGCCACTGTTTTCCCTGTGGACTCATGCAATGGCCTGCAGCACAGTCTTCGCAAAGGTGGCAGAGAGAGCCTGAGTAGCCGGAAACTGTGTAGATGATGGTGGCAATGCTGCACTTGTGTGTGCTAAACTTGTGCCCTTCAGTTACCACAAATCTTGAAGAATTTGGCTATGGCAATCACATATATATCAGGAGGTTTAGTGCAGCCAAGTGAAAAATAGGGCAAATTGGGTGCAGATTAAAGGGTATTTCACAGCATCCATTCACAGGCATTGCCTGACAATGGCTTGCTAAGTAAGAACATGGCAAAGCATGTGTGAAAAATTATCTCTCCCACAGTTACTCTAGCAGTGACAGATAATCAGAAATTTAAATGTTATTTTCATCTTTGGAGAGTTCCTAAAATAACGAAGGATGCATAGAACCATTTGTATTTGAAGAGAGAAGCTAAATAATTTAATATTTCAGAGCAGGATGCACAGCATCGGCCAGATAAATGATGAAATCCCAGTGCAGTCTATCTTGTGCAGTTGCCACACTAATTACAGATCAATTACTTCCCAGTTGTTTGCAACCTTATCAAAGAATAGTAAATTTACTGAAAGCAGAATGTGATGTCTTTTCATTATTACAGCAGATTTGTTGAAACACCTCTGAAGTCGAGATTAATAAAAGCTTTCCCAAATGTAATATAATCTGTATGTATATAGTCAGAATTTTAATAGCTGAAAACTTGCTCCTAGGCATTATAAAAAAACCCCTCTGCTTCTATTAGTTGTTATCATACAAACAACCTTAATACAGACGGGGTAAAAGAAAGAAGAAAATCAGTCCAGTGATAAACTGGAAGCTTGTTATAAAAATACAAATACACCTTTTGACTTCCACCAATCAGATAATGAATGAAAATGAAGTACAAAACCTGAGAAAATCTGCAATTCATATTTTAAGGAGGGTTTCAACACCGAAAAGCGAGTGCAGGGGAACAAAGGCTGACTTTTATAAATTGCTAGCATGTAGACAAGAAAGCAGTGAACCTACAAAATGTCAAAATAACTGAAATACTGTTCTGTAGTTTGAGGAGAGCCATTATACATGAATACATCTTGACTTTTTCACCCAGAATTTCCATTGACTTGCTGTGTAAATCCTGAGAACTCTCTCTGCATGTGTTTGCATCAGCAACATTAATTTACACTAACTTACATTACATTAACTTATATTGCAATGTTAACTTACATGAACTTACATCCTGGAGCATCATTGTGATTGCAGCGTTACTATCTTTAAGTCCTTTTACAGCTTTTTGGAGGTATTTTTGTTTGATTATTTTCCTGCCAAAATTCTAGACTTGGGAGAAAATGGAGTTTAACTTGTAGATATCTGGATGCAATAATTCAATGTTTTGGTCATTATGACAACTGTTTAAAATACTATAGCTCTTATTTGTTACTGTTCTTCTCCCCTAAGACAACCCAGACAGTCTTACCAGGAGTGGATACCACTACACCATCTATTACTCTAGGACAGTTTAATGAACTAATGAGTTTGAATGAGTCTGTACACTCTCCAATAGGACCATGGCTATTGGGCTGCTAGTCTAGGAAAGCTGTAATCCCCGTGATGTTCAGGAGGAGAAGAAATACAACTGCCCCGACCGCTTTTCTGTACGAAAGAGGACAATTCTTGGACTGCTCTTCAGCAGAGAAACTCAGGAACCACCTGTGCTGTGTGCCCTTCCTAAGACTTGGCTTCTGAAGGAAAGACTTGGCACATGGGCTGAAATGGAGCTGGAAAATTGGATCAGGATCCATGGCTCACTGCAGTGCTCTCCTGTTGCTCAGGTGAGACATCTTTGAGCATCACTTCTTCTAAGTTGAAATAACATCATTCCAAGATGAATGGATGCCAAATTGCTGGTGGTTCAACAAGCCCAGTTCAGGTTACAGCAGATTTTCCCCAGACTTCTTTATTATTTGCTTTTACCAGCCCAATAACTTTTTAATTCTTCCAGTAATAATGCATACAGTAGAGAAATACAGGTTTACTGATTTCTTCTGGAGTAGGATAAGGTCCTCTATTAAGACTACTTTCCGTTAACTCACCATAGAGGTGACTTGTAAATTGAAATAGCAATGTTGGATATTATGGTTCTGAATGTTCAGAAAATAATGATTGAGTGATTAAGATGTTTTTTGTTCCATGGCACTCTGCCATTTATGAAAGGGCAATAAAAATTAATTTGTTAATGATGGTAAAGTGTTTTAAAGAAAAAAAAATTAGGTATGATGTATTGAGGAATGCATATTTCTGAAGAAAATTAATTAGGAAATAAAATTACCTATTATTTCAGATAACATATATTCCAGAAAATAGAAAAAGAATAAGATTGATTTTAGTGGGTCATTTTTTTTAATAAAAAATTTGCATAAGTGGTTTAACATGCCATAAATTATGAAGGAGCAATCTCACCTCTTCAGTAAACACAGATTACTTTCAAATAAGTTTAAAAAATTTGATACGAAGATTCAAAACCTGGAAACATTGAAAATCAGACTGTCTAATTCACATGGCTCTGACTGCATTTTAACACAATGTGTGCACCATGCTTTGAAAGAGACTTCAGGATGAATCTTAAATAGAACCAAGTCCCTGCAACCTTCCTCAACATTTCCTGTTTCACTTTAAGAAAATCTTTCTCAGAGTTTTAGATCCCATTCTCAGGTGCCTAATTCTTCTCCTGCTCTTAATTCAAGCTTGCAAGACCCAAGAAAATACCTGGGCTAAGGTTTTGAAAGATTAATCATTGCTATGTGCCCCGGTCTCTCTTGTGGCTCTACCCCCTAACGATCTGGTAAGGTAACATTATCAAGGTAACCTTAATCTGTGATTTCTGCTGACAAGCCTTGAATTTGAAAGATACTATGCAGATAGGGTTGAGATATAATCACCAGAACTGTAAAAACCACCACAGTCAAGGCACTTGTGTCTCTGAAAGAGACGGAAACTAGTATTATAAATACTACATCAACGTGCAGAAAAGGTTACTTTTCACCTTTGTCTAGCTGTGGAGGGTGTATCTTACTTCAGGTATTCTCAGAGGGATTAATCACCTTTTGGAAAGTAGAGCTTGTGTAAGCACTGGAACTGGTGGCTTGTGCCAACTTTGTTCAAGGACCCTGCAGAGTCACACTAATTTCAGGGACTTAAGCAATCCCATGTTCTGTACTAATTAATTCTTAAAGAGCAAGTGTAGCTACTGAAAATTTTCATGGCTTAGGATACCTTCTCAGTTTTTTTTTTTCTTACCTTAACTTGCTTTTGGAGGAAATGTGCAGTTCTCACTTACTGAACTGGTTGTAGCTGTGTTGCATTTGGCCCAGAGCTGCCAGTAAAACCTACTACAGAAGAGAGCTATAGCAGCGGTTGCATAAAACTGGAGACCAAAACTGTTGAAGAGATGGTAAGACAAGTCAGGAAATTGCATAAGGTAAGACTGTTTAACTAGGCACAAAGAAATGATAACAAAAATATGAAGGAGTTTTTCAAATAACTGCAAGGCGCTTACACAAATTATAGTAAAACTGGAAACTCTGTTCTTTACTGTTGCCCCACAATATGAGAGATTACAAGGAGGTACTCAGAACATGAACAAGGAAATCTTGACTCTCCTGGGGAGCGGCCAGTCTATGGAATTCTCCGACATGGCAGGTCTTGGAGTTAACTACTCTGGATATTTAAAAGATCTTTACAAGCTTATGACAGCTCACATTATTTGCAGATTTGCAAAAAAGCGACAAGCGTGGTATAGAAGCTGTGTGAGACGTAAGACACTCTCTCTTAAATTCAATGCATGTGGGGTATGTCCCCTGCTTGCACACAGGTACACGGTTCTCCTGAAGGCTCTGGTGTCAGTTGTTGAATGAGGAGAGAAACTACTCTCAGTGGAACTGGTGCCATGATCCAGCATAGCAAATCCTGTGCTGTTCAATCAAGGCTTTAAAGTGATTTCTCAGTATTCAGAGAGGCCTTTCCTTTTTAGGCAACAATGGTAAACAATCTGGATAGACCCTGACCCTTAACCCACAACAGCGAATGTCTCAAGCATGGTACAACGGATCAGAGTTGTTCTTAGCGTCCTTTGCCCTTCAGCATGTTTGAAAGGCAAATTTCTCACAGAATTGGAGATAATCACTCCTGAATGTTTAGCACCCCTGGGGTCTCGCCTTAGGTCACAAGGAGTGGAAAGATGACCTCCTGAGGACCCTCCAGCCCTTTCTCCTTATAACTGTATGATTCAAACTGTCAACTATAGATATTCCAATGAATTTAGAGCCAAACACAGGATGAATGTGACTTACATACCAAAAATACTGTCCAAACATTATTCATTAGCATGTAACTTCTATTAATGAGTGAAAGGTTCTTTCACTGATTGGTTTTGTCACTTAATATGCTAGAAGCATCTCGCACTGAGCAGATGCCGATTCTGTCTGTGGCAGGGCACTGAAAAATTAAAGTTGTTCAGAATTCTCTGAAGTCTAAACAGCCTTTCAGGATAAAAAGATGGTCCAAAAGTCATAGATCTGATTAAACTGTTTTCTATATACTACCTATTATCACGTTGCATGCAATCACTCAGTCCCAGGGTTTGTCCAGGATTTCTGGAGTTCCCCATGCATGGGGAGGACAACTGGAGAACTATTTAACAAGAATGGAGGCCAGCTGACTGCCAAAAGCAGTAATATTGTTAAGCCTGCATTTCACTTCCCTTCTGCAGTTATTTTTTTTAACAGAGTGCCTTAGATGTCCTCAATTTTGGGTATATGAGGGACAACATTTATAACTGAGATGATGTTTTGTATAAAGGAAAACTACACAGGTCAGCATGGACAAATATTTACTTAGGACCTAATGATTCATATCTCCAGAGGGCTGCTGTTCTAGACACCCTTGCTTCCCTGGTGGCTTGCAGCACGTCCTGCAAATGATCTTCTGTAAGCAAAACTCTAGTCAGGAAGTTTTATAAGTGAAAGGGTTTTTCTGATTCACACTTAGGAAAAGTAAAGGGCCTGACTTTTACAGTATATAGTAGTGCAACTTGCCATGGCTCTAATATAGGAAGGAGGTTCCTCCCTGCCCTTATTCCCTACCCTGATGTAGGTGGGTGTCAGATACACATCATGGCTGTGATTGCTCACTCTGGAGGGGATTGTGGCTGCTTCTGGTAAGTCCTGAATGTATGTAAGGTAACTCCCACGTAGCTCTCAACACTTTATTTTCCAGGTGTGCTTATATAGTACGCCATCAAAAATTGAAGCGTAGTTCATTTCCTCACAATTTCACAAGCAAGTTAGAAGCCTATGTAAGTTTTTTTTTTTAATCTGCCTGCACAAATATCCTTCCAGATAATGCCTATAATGTTTTGTGTGCTCTGTTTTAAAGATAGGAGCTCTTGGAAAGCTGGTGTCTTCAGAATTTAAGTCATCAAATTCTGCGTAGTTCTTTGTGAGAAGCAATGGGAAGTGCTAGGATCTTCTGACAGTCTCCAAGGAGTAATTCAGAGGACCTGCATGGAGCCCTGAGGGGATGTTTCCTTCTCTACTCCCCGAGTTCCTAGAGACACAGGTGGGATTTGAGCTATCACAATAGGACACAAGGTTTATAGGTTTCTCTGTCATGGGGTCTGTCACTGTGAACTTTCATTCATATATATTTTTACCAGAACGAAAATCACTATAGAATAAATATAATGTAATTAGAAGGTTGGATATCCCTCGGCTCTCTACGTTAGATTAATGTATTAAGTTGCTTAAACGGACTACTGCCCAGTCAGGACAGCATTTTTCAGACTCCTGACTCACCAGTGGTCTAGGGCTGAAGTGAGCTAGGTATTATTGTAATACTTCTTACAAATTATTTAACAAATATTAAATTATTTTCTTGAAAGGCTCCTTCCGCCACTGCTGATTTGTATCATGGTGCCTGAAGTGCTCTGCTTCCATTTAAAGCTTTTTGTACCTAAGCCTCTGCCTTCTGCTGCCCTACCTGTCTTGATCTTTTTGCAGCTGCCACTTCAGGATTTGAAGATAAGGGGCCATCTAACAGCAGCACTTTTTTTTTTTTTTTTTGCTTTCCATGGCCATTAACTTTTTTTTCTTTTTTAGTGCGCTTTTTTTTTTCTTGAAAAGGTACCTTTGTCTATAGCTTCCTGCTACAACTTCAAGGAAGAGACATTTATCTATTACCTTACTGCTGCACTGTGAAAGTCATGAATTATGTTCGTCTACCCAGATAGATTTTCACCCTGCTTTCAGTAGGTCTCCATTAACCCGCATCTGCCAAATTAAACTGACAGGTTTAGAAAAACTTGACACAACAGATTCTAAAATTAGGTCTGCTACAAAAATCAGAGGGATTGAGACCGTGGTTTCCTCCCTCTGTGCAGCTTTAGTTGAATCAGAGTGACATGATAATACAAAGAGGTAAAAGAGAGAAACAATGTTTCAGTCCTCCTTTATAGTAGGGTTTTGTTATTCTTGCTTTAAATTTCAGTGACAAAAGTGGTTCAGGAATCACTAACAAGCATTTTCTGACATAGATGTGCCTTGTGTTCCTTTACTGGGTCCTTTATTCTATTTTTTTTTTTTTTTTTTTTTTTTTTTTTTTTTTTTTTTTTTTTTTTTTTTTTTTTTTTTTTTTGACTATTCTGAGGACTTCCAAAGGCAGTCTGTAGAGCAATTGTTGGGAAAGAAGGGAACAGTATTTTAAAGATAAATTGCCAAGCTCAATTGGCCAAAATTGGACATGAGCTAAAGTTAAAAAATGAAATCCCTATAGCCAGTGTGTTTTCACCAAGAAGTGTAGTCAGGGAAATCAGGAAAAATATTTTAAAAGGAGTTTGGCCACAGTTCCTAAATAACTAGCTATTCTAGCTGACACTTTGGCAGTGAATCCACCAACAGGCTTGAAAGCTTCCTCCATATTGAGAACACTAGGGTAAGCCTCTTGCTTCTCTGGTGCAAGCTCCATGCTTCCCTGGTGCATGAGGACCCAGGGGAGGAACAGTTTCTGGGATCTGGTACAACTCTGGTGATGGTCTTCTACTGCCATACTGCCAACCACTCAGAATAGTTTGTCTGGCCCCTAAACATTTTAGGAAAGTCTCAGAAGCCTTAGCTCTTCCTCTTTTCAGCTTCCCTTTGTAGGAATTCCTTGTGACTCGAAAAAAAAAAAAAGGAAGGAAGAAAAATTATTTCCATTATTTTGGCGAACTACTTGAATTCAAGCATACTGATATATGTTGAGCACAGTGGTCTGTATTGAACATGAACTTGCACTTCATCGCTGTGAAACACCCAGTCACCTCAGAGAGATTCTTTGAAATCATGCAAGAGGAAAACAATATGATTAACTAAGATTTACTGTCCTCAGAAACTAAAGGAAACAGAGCTCCTGACATAGAGAATGCAGGCTGCCCTAAGACTGCACACAATTTTCTCTATATTGAACTTCCTTTCATAAAACTCCAGAAGGGCTTGCTTGATAGGAACAATGGATTTACAAATATGTAATGCCAAATCTTGCTCTTACTCAACATCTCTTAATTTTTACTACTGTGTTCTTTATTGAGCTCCACTGCTCCACTGAGGAAGCCTTCAAAATCCTCAAGGAAATGCAAAAGATGAATATTTTTTCTTTTATTAGAACCTGGCAAGCACTGAGACAGCACTGACTATCTAGAAATTAATATTTAATACACAACAGATGACTCTTAAGTTTTCCTTTCTGAAAAAGAAAATCAAAAGCAAAGGAGAAAAATGGAAAAGTTGCTATGTCACAAGCCACGGTTTGAAACGATTCTTTTATTTTTTGTCATATCTCCAAGAAAGACTACCAGCTTATGGTGCCTGTTCCAGTTTGCAGAAAGCTGGGCCTCTTTGTTGTTTTCTTGTTTCAAAGACTACTGAGATTGCTACATCCAGGGGACCCAATTAAGCCTCCCCATTCTGATTGTTTTCTGGTGTTGCAGGTTTACAGTTTCTAGAGAGGCTGGGACATGGGAATCTCAGTTCATATACCTAGTAAATTGTTTGGCAGGTTGTATTTCTGTGATGGTGAAATGTGTCACTCCATAGAGGGCCAAATTGAAGCCGCACCTTGGAAAAGGGAATATACCTTTTTATTCCATGCTACCGCTGCTTTCACTGAACAGCAGACTTCCAATGGTCTCTACTTGGGGTGATCTTCAGTGCACTGAATGTTAATATATTAGCATGTTTATATTTTGTATTAACTCATTGTCAATATTTAGTTAGTTTTTCAGGATTTAACATTTTATAACAATGACACAACCTGTTGTCTCCCTGCAGCTGTCAACGTTGATACAAATGTCTGTAGCCCAGTGATTTTAATATTTTTAAATGAATGTAACACGTGTAATCATAACAGGCTGTTGGAGTGATTTCAGGTTACTTTTCTCCTGAATAAAATACAAAGCTGAACTATCCTGTGGTGTCTTTAACAGACTCCAAATAATGGCAGCTTTGGACAAATGAGTTTTATGTTGCTGCAACACAGTCTCACTGGCCTGGTTTCTCTGGGCTCACCTGTAAATCTAATCTTTTCCCCTGGGTATTTCTAATACTAATAAAATCATTCACAGTTCTGCTTCCCCTTCAAAAACTATAAGAAATTTTGATTCTTAAACAATAAATCTTCACGCAGCAGATTGGTTTTTATTTGTTTAGGTTGTTTTTCAAAAACAAGTAAGGACTTTGTTGGAGATTTTATTTTGGTCAGAGATCAGTGCCAAAAACATGTACGTATGTTTTAATGAAACAATTTAATCAAACATCTTTAAGAGCAGATTGTTCTGTGTTATTTTTCTGAGTGGTCTGTCACACACCATACTACATAATAGCATGTGCAGGTCTCAATAGGTAAACAGATGCTCTCGTGCACATGCATACTCAAAACTTGGTCTGCGTAGATGTACATGATTTATCTGTATCTCAAACAGGGTTGCACAGGACCAGAAGTAGATCTTTCCGCAAGAATATGTCACTAACCTCTAGACCTGTTGAAGACAGAATTCACAGAGAGATATTTTTCTGTTGTATAACACACATCTTTGTATTACTGCATGTTAAGGACAACTTCCTATAGCCCCTAGCAATATTTTTTTAAATTTGTTTTTTTTACACAACCATATTTTCCTGTGCAAATGTTCTAAAAGCTATACACAATAGCTTTGTTTTACTATTCAGATAATTTAAAACTCCTGTGTGCTAGTGCAATTTAAACAACTGTAGGAAATCAGACTGAAACAAACAGAAAAAAAATTACTTCCTCCAATGTTGACTTTCAAATTTGTTGAAGGACCCCAGAGATTAAACGATGGATGTTTGGTATCTCTGTTAGGATCATTTTTTACTTTTAACAGAAAATTTCTGACTGAGATAAAAAGGCCAAGCAAGTTGGTTCCTAGCAAAGTATATCTCATGTGGGTAAGGCAATGGGAAAATAAAAAATCCAAGGCATCATACAGTACCTCAATCCCAAGCATCTTCGAAGCTAATAGTAATTCATCCATCTATGGATCTACATCTGTTAGCTTAATAGGTGACACAAGGCTGGATTTTAAATGAGTCTAACCGAGTAACCAGACTTACGTGACAGACTTTTCAGGAAGACAGAGAAGGAAGCCTTAATGTTAAGAAACCCTAGCTCAAAGTATCAGTTCCAGTAGCTCCAATGGCTGACATTAAACCTTTCTCTCTGTCTGTCAGTATAACTTTCCTTTGTATGTGCTTTCCTTGGGCTATCATGTTTGCAGTAATGCTCCTTTTGCCCTGACGTTAACCTATGTGAATGCACACACCTGTGCATAATACGTGAACAAAGAAATGCTGTTATTTCAAAGAATTCCTTTCACATGGTTGTTGCTGCAGAAAACTGCACATCACATGCAACTATTTTTCTGAATTACTGCTGAAATGTTCGTGATATTGCATGTCCCACTGTCACTCAAACTGCATTAAAAAGCCTAGTAAGAAGTAAGATTCTGTAACTTGGTTATTCATAATAAAAGTTGTACCTTGTTTTCTTTTAGGCAGAACTGATCAGGCAGAAAATTATTTTCTCTTCCTGTGTGCTGGTCTAACTCCATTGACTTCAGAATTACTCTTGATTTATTCTGGTGAGAGATGAAGAGGCTGCTGATTTTCTACCTTAGATGAGTTGCTGGCACAATAGCAGAAATATTATATGTGGTGGAGAAAAAAATATGGTGTGCATAAGCCGAGTGTTCCACACAACTCAGTTTACCTTCAGAAATGTTTTCTCTCAGAAAATACCAATAAACTAGAGTGATATTTTATTTAATGGTGTGAAAAAAAATCCATAATATAGCCATATGAGAAATGTATTCAATTTTCCTTTTTTAAGCAACTCAGCAAGTAAGGCAGGAGTGCATATTACTAAGTTTGCTAGCAGCACAGCGTAGAAGAGCATATTGAAAGATCCCCTGTAATGCACAATTGGACACAATGCTAAGATGGAGTGCTTTGTGCAGCTGCAGAGCACTTTGCTGAACTGATTGGTTTCAGATGCTGTGAATCTCCAACCTTGTTACCAGCAGACATTAAAACAACATTTTAAACCTTTTGTCGCTTTTTTTTTCTTATTATACAGGACATGGTGGGACGGTATAAACATAGCAAGGTGTCTTTGCACTGGAGATGGTTTCAGTGATAAATACAATCCCAGCACAGGGAGGTACAACTCTTGTCGACTTCAGTCAGCGCTACACTGGATTACTCTTGGGATGAGTTTGATCCTCAGCATCTTTCTAATAACGAGTGCTCTGGCAAGAGCATTAGGCATTACAAGCAGAGAATTAGCAGCTCCAGTATTATGCATGTTGTCAACAGACATGAGAGCAAGCAGGAGGCAGAAGGAAAATACTGTGTGTGCTTTACTGGTTTGCATATGTACACTGATTAAATCAGCAGCAATGCACTGACAAAGCTAGGACTTTTTCTGCTCCCTTGTAACTGTACATAAATAATAAATATTTAATTCAGTTTAAGGCATTTATTGAGATGCATTAACTGCAAGGAAAAGTAGGTGGTTAGATAGCGAGGACTGTAAGAGGACTAGATGTGATGCTGTCTTTGAGAGGTATTCACAGTGCTAAAAAACATGTAATACATAAAAATTGCAAAGCAGTATGTATTCTACCTTGAAAATAGATTGTCAATATCTTAACATGAATAAGGAAGCTCATGTTGGAAGTACAAGAAGTCTGGGAATGTTTATGTATAGTCTTGTTAAAACTGGTGTGTTTAATTCCTGTCTGAGCTCCAAGTAAAGCCTTTCTGTTCAGCATGATTTTTTTCATGACAGAGCAAGGAGGACTATGCTCTGAAAGGACAGACTATATTTTAATAAGCTCCAAATAAGAAAAAAATATACTAAGGCACAAAAAAAAAAAAAAAGACAAGAAAAAAAAAAAAAGCAAGAAAGAAAAGAAAAGAAAAGAAAAGAAAAGAAAAGAAAAGAAAAGAAAAGAAAAGAAAAGAAAAGAAAAGAAAAGAAAAGAAAAGAAAAGAAAAGAAAAGAAAAGAAAAGAAAAGAAAAGAAAAGAAAAGAAAAGAAAAGAAAAGAAAAGAAAAGAAAAGAAAAGAAAAGAAAAGAAAAGAAAAGAAAAGAAAAGAAAAGAAAAGAAAAGAAAAGAAAAGAAAAGAAAAGAAAAGAAAAGAAAAGAAAAGAAAAGAAAAGAAAAGAAAAGAAAAGAAAAGAAGAAAAGACAAGACCCAGCAGCAGGCATCAAGTGAGACAGCATGAAGTAAAAAAGAATGTGACTGCCAGAGACAGGCGACATACAGGCATGGCAGGTTTTTGGAGACACATCTTCTCTTTCTTTCTCCTCTCCACACTTAGCAATGAGACCACTCACAGCCAGCACTCCCCCTGCTCCTCGTGCATCCTTCTGGCCTGGGACCAGTGGGACTTGGACCAGGCTGGGAGCCAGAGGGAGGCACAGGAGAGGTAGTTGAAAGAGTGCTGCCTGCATCCCCTTCTCTCTTGAGTGCTCTTTCTCCTCTGCCCCATGACTTGGCAAGTGACTTTGCTTTGCCTGCGGGTCCAAAAGAGCCTATGCCCAGGAAAGAAAAGTCCGTGTGTTCCACTTGATCAGTGCTGTTAGCTGGAGAGACAGCACCTCTACTGCCAGGCCTTACCCCCCACCACTGCACCAAGCAAACATTAGTCCCAGAGAGATCTGTCTTTGAATTTCTGTGCCTTTCTGTCTTCCTCTCTCTGTTCTATTTGAATTTCCACCTTCTTTTCTTTTCCTAGATGTTTCTTAAAGCATGGGCCTGATCTTTTCCCACATTTCTGGAGCACCAGACACTTTCTATGACTCTTTCTTTCTTTTGGATAAACAACAGTCTTCTGAAAAGTCCTTTTGAGAAGTGTGGAAGATGACTGAATTTTTTTGTGTGTGTGTGTTAATCACACGTTACTCTCTGAGTTTTGAGTTTAGATGATTACGAAAGAAAACAGATGTCTGTGTTCTAGCTATGGATGGGTTTCTTATTGAAGCTCAAGGAAATCACGCAATGAAGACAAAGGCCACAAAACATTTTCAGACAGAGAGAATATAGCCCTAAGATTTTTTACATTATCACATCTGAAAAGAAAGGGGCTTCCAGCTAGTTAAGGTTTGTTTCTGAGCTAGATGAAGTTATGCAAGCTATAAATGACCAATAAAGTCTTTTCAGTATAACTGCACTGGGAAGTTATTGCAGATATGTCTCTAGACTCAGTTTATCTGTATCAATGGTTTGTAGAAATAAATGTCGCATTCCCTGGTAAAATGAGAGATACATGGAGCTTCTATCATGAATAATACAAGGTTATCAGAGATAAAAGAACTGATGTATTACAGCTATATTTTCCATATTTACTACTGCAAGCTCTAATTTTTTATCCTGTGAACAAGGAAACTGTGAAGGGATGGATTGATTTCTGATAAAACAAGAGCTGATAAAAGCCTTGGTACCAAATGAAGTATACTTGGGTTGTTTATAGCATGCAATTAGTTTTTGTCCTTAATCTCCTGACCTTCGCTGCTGCTGCTAATTTAAGACTATCCTCTCAAATGAGCAAAATATGCACTTCTTTCTGGTGAAGATGATACAGTACAAACCAACACGAAAATAGGTTTTACCCTAAGCTACAGGTCTTCTGCCAAGTTCCAGAAGCATAATTCCCTTGCTAGTTTTTCCTTTAAGGCAAAGGAGATTTAAAAGAACACTCTGAGAATAGCTTCTGAGCTTCATCTAAAATAGTGTGCTTTGATGCAGTGAAAATCAAACAACACACAGTGTGTGAAGAAAATTATATACTTAAATGTGAGGTAGTCATAGATTCAGAGAATGTTTGTTGGAAGGTTCCTCTGGAAGTCATCTAATTCAGGTCCTCCCCTGAAGCAAAATCATCACCTGGCTGTAGACCAGGTATGGCATGACTTTGCCTAGTCAAGTCACAAAAACCGACAAGGGCAGAGATCCAACTTTTCACTATTTCAGTGCTGTGCTTACAGTCTTTTTAGGAATTTTCCCTAAGCATTTCATCTGAACCTCACAGCTGCAGTAAGTGTTTGTTACTCCTTTTGATATTTGTTTCTAATGGAAAGAGTTTGGCTCAATCAAATCATAAATTCCTTTTTAGCAGTTGTAGGCTGCTATCAGAGAACCTTTGTGTCTTACCAAACATGCCTATCTCTCTCAACTTCTTGACGGTTGTGTGCTCTAGGCTCTTAACTATCTTGGTAGCTTCTGTTTGACACTCTTTCTCCTTACCCCTCTTGATCCGGAACCCAAAACTGGACACAGTATTTTAGGTGCAGCCTCACAGGGACTGAGAAAAGATGTATAGTAACTCCCCTTGAACTGCTGGCCAGGCTTCTCCTAATTAGCAGTGTGCACTTCCCTTATTTGTGATGTGATTGCAATGCTGTCTTATATTTCGCTTAGTATTCACTGACACTTTCAGGCATTTACAATCAGGGCTGCTACTCAGCTAGTCAGCTCTAGACTGTATTTGTGCATGAATTAGGCTTTTCTGCCCATATGCACTATTTACACTTCTTGAACTGTACATTTAGATTGTCTTCCTCCTTCAACAACAGCCCATATTTTCTCCAAAATCCTACTCTAGTTAGTTTATCCTCCACGTCTAGACCCAGGTTTAGTTTCACTCGAGCTTTGGCCTTCTCCCTAAGTACTTTAGCGAATGTGTCTTATATTTTATTCAATCACTACAGGTGGCTGAGACATATGACATATTTTTTCTAAACTGTTTTCCCTGTAATATCCCCAGGGTTCATTGGTCTTGTTCCAAAGACCACCAAAAGATAAGCCTCTGATTTCATGCTGGAGCTGTACCATTAAAACTGCATGTATACAGGATGCAATCCTCCTTACTCTTCTTCTCCCCCCAGGAAGCCTGTACCCATGGTGCACAGGTTGTCCACTCAGTCTCTGTGACCGTGCTCACACCATAGTCTTGCAACGCTGACTGCTGCTCAAGCTCCATACAGTAACATAGAGACATTAGAAGTGGGTCTTTGCATTTGCCTCTGAGCCAACTTCATTCACTGGTCAGCAGACTCTGACACAGAAATACACCAGCCGTGGGAAAGCTAATCAAGAAGTTGATCAAAGAGCAAAGGCTTAATAAAGAAACATACTAAAGGAGAAACAACAATCTATTTTTAATGGACTATTCTGATCATTTAGAAATAGTCATTGGCCCTGGGTAACAGCCTATCTTGATCCTGCAGAGAAGGCAAATTTTATAGTGTACCCACCACTAATACTACAGGCAACTGAGGCATGGGACATGTTTTACTGAGCTCCTTCCCTCTTAAGTCTCTATGTGACAAAACTTGAGAGCAGACTGCCTCTCACTTGGATAACCACAGACATTATCATCACGTCACAGCATGGACCAGCCCTGCCTTGTGTCCGTGTTTCATCCAGTGACCCCACTCTGAGGATGAATTCTACAAGTAGAACATACAGGGTGCAAAATAATTGCTGCTTCTTTTGCTCTGTGTTTACTCACCCTTATATTCAGTTTCCTCACAGGTATTTCTATTATTTCACATTTTCATATCCTTTGGTACCCCTGGATTAGTTTTATTTGAGCCATATGAATTGCTGTACTTGTACTACAGGAGCTGCTCCTAGGATTCACTGTAGCAACATATCCATTACTCTGGTATTTGCATACTTAGACAAGCTGGCACATATTGAAAGGTGATCACCTGGGCCAAGATTGGTGAAGACTTTTTAGAAATATATCCATCTATACAAGCAAACAAATCCTTGAAGAAGTTTCTTAAAGAGCTGTTGTCATGACTGCTGTGGCTTGCAGAATGATTTAGCCGCTATTCATGGACTATTGATGTTCTTCTTTAATTTGCATGAAGTTGTAAACACAGGAGCATTACCACCATACTTTCATTAGGCAATCCTCAGTCCTACTCACATAAACTATTTCTTTTAAACAGGAACTCTGATAAAAGTACACAAACCTCATCTTTCTCTGGCACCAAATCCTCTACATTGCCTTGAGAAGAAAGTTTCAGCTTCTGTCACATTTCATGGTGTATCACAATGTACCAACATGGATAAAGTGCCTCACAAGCCTACACTATGTTTATAAAGAACTTCCCTTACCGTCTGCTTTTGGTTATTGACAAAGACACTGTGCTAGATGGTTTGGTCTGATCTAGGAGGAATAATTAAATCTTATGTTCTTGCCTTCATGACTCAAAGTAGAGCCTAAAAGGGTAAGGCAAGGGCCGTATCTCCTACACATGCTCTGTCATACTGTGGGCAACTCTTTGCAATCTACTGGGTTGTGCTCTACTTAATCAGATTGCTCTCTGTGGAATTACGATTTTATAAGACAGAAAAGAAAATCTGTGAATGAGAAGTCAAATTTACTCATGTCTGTGTTAGAGGCGACTAAGGCCACAGCAGAAGAAAAGCAGCAGAACATGGGAGAGTGGCTGCAGTGACAGAAAATGGCATATGTTGTTCTTCTATCCATAGATACGGGGGGAGCTGGGGAAGGGGCTGAAAAAAAGTGCTTTTTGGTAAAAGGGTGCTGTCAGCATGATCAATAGTCTCCTGTGGACTACTAGCAACTAACACAAACTTCCTCCATTTAGATACATTTCCCTGGGGACAGAGGACCTGCTTAGCTTAAAATATGCACTCTTTATATTTCTCTGCACCTGTTGTGTTGAAATGGTCAGTATCCCTTATTTTCTGGTAGTAAGGCTTTGGGAGAATTATGAAGTAGGAAGTATGGTCAGAAGACCATACGTCAGTATAGTATTCTATTGTACTCAGACAAATTATTTTCCTTAATACTCACATATGTTGTCTTGTGAACATAGGACTACTTCTGAAACATAAGAATGCAAGAAACAATTTCTTGTGCCATTAACTCGAGATGTAGCCATTGATTCTCAGGTTTTCTCAGTTAATATAACATTAATTTACTACTTTATGAAATGTTTAAGTTTTGACACTGCTCCTCTATGGATCTCCCTAATGTATATCATAAAGTCTGCTTGGTTTCCACACTATGTCCAGGTTTGTCCATTTATGGCAGAAATAGCAAGCATTATTTGTGCAATGGAGTCGCTCATGCTTTATGATGGTTTAAGGTAATGTGGAGCAAAGGTGGCCCGACTACAAAAGCACTCAGTTTACTTGCTGGAAGGCAGTCTATAATACTGTATGTTGCATTACCAATATTATTGTTTCTTGCACTCAGCTGAGATGCCTATCCATTCTAGCAAAATGTTTAAACATCTTTACAAAAACTGCTGTGTTTTTGTATCTCAACACCACTCCTACTACTACAAACCTTAATATTCTTTGCTATGTGTTGTGGTTTAGGATTTGGCGTGGTTTCGGCAGTATGGGGAGGAGGCTGCTGCCTTTGTTTTGGCATGTTTCAATTGCTGGGGAGGAGGCCGCTAGCGTGGTGCCTGTAAGAAGCTTTACGAAATAAGCTCCCTGGCTCCAATTTTGCCCCTGCCTCTGGCCCAGGCTGTGCCAATCACCACCTCTGCAAATAAGCCTATTTAAGGTGGGAACCGCCTTTTGTTTTCTGGCACACTCTTTTGTTTTGGAGGGGGTAGGATGGAAGAAGAACAACAACCACGCGGCCAGGAGACATTTGCTGAATATACGCTCATACAGTGATTTTTTCCTTCTGTCTGTGGCAAGTGGACTGACTCACAGAGCACTGGTGGGAAAAGAAGGTGGGCTGCAAAGAGAGAGAGAGAGACACCTGCAGAGGAATGGACAGGACTTCTGACAAATGCAGGTTTGGCACTGGATCAGCTTGGCACCGGGAGAGCTAAGCTCAGGAGCAGACCCCCCAGCATGCAGTGGGGCCATTCATTCCAGACTGTCTTCTGCTGGAGGGACACCACGTGGCCTGAGGAAACCTGCGAGGCCTCATTTGCATGAAGCAAACAGTTCGAACCTCATGCAGAGGTATAAACTGACGGCAACCGCCATCCTGTGTTCCACCCCACTCCGGTGCTGAGTGTGCATGGAAGGTAGTAAAGCCAGGCCTGGGGGAAAAGGGAGAGGTGGAAGGAAGGGGTATTTAAGATCTTTTTGTTCTCTTTTCTGTCCTACTGTAATTTAATTAATTACTTGGTTGTGGGTTTGTTGTTTGAATTAAATTGATTTTTTTTCCCCTAGTTGAGTCTGTCTTTTGCCCATGGCCATAAGCGATGTGTGAACCCTCCCCTGTCTCCTGCCTTGACCCTTAAGTAGTTGTTGCATTTTCTCCTCCTGGAGAAAAGAGAGCAACTGTGCGGCTTCAGTCACTGGCTGGGTCTAAACAGCAACACTATGTTTTGTCTTGAAATACTTGTGAAACGCTTACTGGATTTCAGAAACATGAGATCAACAACCCAATGACCTGGGTTTATCTACTGAACTGAAGGGGAACAGCTACTGAACAGATAGAGGCCCTATGAAAAGTTGGATATCTCATAACAGGTGACACAGAAAGCATGCACAAGCTTCCAGCAGTCTCTATGTGCTTCCTTTTGTCTTGTCTACCTGGAGCAAGACCTCTGTGTATGCTACTGAACAGCTGATGCATCTGAAGATTTACCTGGATTTGATTTGAGCTGGTGGTTACTATTGCCTGTGAGAATTCACTTTCTATTTCAATGCAAGCTACAAGTGAAAACTCACCTGGGGTCAGTTTCTGAAAAGAAGTAACACACACTTTTCCCAGATTTGGATGTTCCTGATGATTTGCAGCACTGCTTTCTTCTTCCACTGCCTGAATGAATGATATTAGCAGTGTGCTGTGGAGGAAACATTTCCTACCTCTGTATTCCTCTGTAGATACATGAAGGGGTACCAGCTCCAGCTGCCACCTCCCTTAAGCACAATTTCCTCAGGAAAAAGGCACTTCTTTTCTCTTTTTTAACGAAGGAGCGGTCAGCTGATAGCCAAAAATCACACAGAGGGCAAACCCATGGCTTAGTGTACTGAGACTCTTGGCACAGTAGCAGCATAGTATATTCACTGTGGCTAGGAAGGAATGAGTAAAAGTAACAGAGAGACTAATTTTGTGCCTGGTGGGCTGGTATCTTTTTTGTTGCTGTCTATTATTGACTAGATCACATTGACTGTGATGCTTCAAACACTGTAATTCATCAGACAGATGCTGACTAGCTACTTGTTCATTGTTTATTTATGAGCAAGGAAAGATTTCCAGAGGTGTTCAGATAATTTAGAACCTGGCAATCAATACATATATATATATTTTAGGTTACAAAATAATAAACCTAAGTTAAATTATATTTTGTTGTACAAAAGAGAAAAAAAATGAACCCTCAAGGGGCAGACAAACTTGTTACTGAACGAATTACCCATTCAGGATGGACTCAGCTGCCTAACTTCTCATTAACTATTTATCAGTTCCTTGGAAGGAAAAATCTACTATACACTGAACTCCCATCAATATTTAATATAGCAGTGCCTGAAGCACTGGACTGAGTTTCTCACTTGTGCAGACGGCTTAAGCAAAGTGTATATTGCCACATCTCATAATGGGGAAATCTCAGATAAATCCCAAGGCTTCTTTCTTTTGTTATGGTTTATTTTATATACCTCTTAGAATTGTTAATGACCTGTTGCTGAGCATTTCTGCAGGGTTCATGCCAGTCTTTTCCTTTCACACACACCACAAGTGCACTTATTGATTGTCAAGCAGTTTCATCTGAAAACCAAAAATACACCATATTGACTTAATGCTACCATCTTCTGGTTCGGAAAGTATCTTTGCTAGCCTTGCTAGTTGTCCATTTGTTTAATTTTTTATTAAAGTGATAGAACTATCATATCTGAGTGGTTTTTGTCTTACTGCCTTAGTTTTGATCCCTGATATACAAAACACACACTGTAAAAATAATTGTGCAATCTTCATTAATATAATTTTCTTTCAGTTTCAGAATCTTCCACCACGGTCAGAAAACTTCAGCAAAGTTTTGTTAGATCTTTTGCTGTTTCTATATCATCTGGCTGCCTGACAAGTTCCTAATTACAGATATTGTGCCATCACAGTTAAATTTACAGCTGCCAGATTACAGCTAAATTGGTTTTCATCACACTTTTAGCCAAGGTACAGTTCTCAGTCTCTTACATTTGCCACTGTCCAGGGCCAGTTTCTGACCTAGTGTGACACTTGCAGCAGGGAGAAAGGACTATAGTAGTACTGCACTCTGACAGTGTTATATCTGTCTAACTTGTCCTGAAACAGAAGTGTAGGAACTTGTTTTGCACTGCTTTGTGGCAGAAAGTTGTCATGACATTTGTGAAGTGGGGACTTCACCAAGTAAGATGCTGCCTGCTGAAAAACATTAAATGATCTTGCTCTCAGTATCCACAGCTATCATCAAGAAAGGTAGTAGGGTTTTTTTAAGTTCAAGCCAGCAGAAACTGCTCTGCGTCAGTCACAAGTGGAAGAGAAACAGCCAAATGTAAAATTCCAAAAAGACTATGAATTAATGCAAATCGATACTATTTTTTTGGCTGTTAATGGCTTGGATGGGCATATGCTTCACTAGATAAAAAACAGCTGACTGGCTCTGGGCCAGGCCCAGAGATGGGTGGTGAATGGAATTAAATACAGGTGGTGGCCAGTCACAAGTGGTGTTCCCCAGGGCTTGGTACTAGAGCCTGTTCTCTTTAACATCTTTACCATAATGTTCTGGATGAGAATATCAAGTGTACCTTCAGTAAGTTTACAGGTAACACCGAGGTGTTGATCTGCTTTCAGGTAGAGAGGCTCTACAGAGGGTTCTAGACAGGCTGGATTGATGGGCCAAAGCCAATTGCATGAGGTTCAACAAGACTGTGTTAAGTCCTGTACTTGGGTCACAAGAATCTCCTGCAGGCTTGGGGAAGAGTGACTGGAAAGCTGACCAGCCGAAAGAGACCTGTGGGTCC
>NW_010413345.1:12474-25128 GCF_000710305.1 Buceros rhinoceros silvestris | reverse complement strand
TTATCATTGCAGCAGAGTCATGTACTCTTAACATTAGTTACAGGTCTGTCTTTTTCGGTTGAATGAATATTTAGAACATAATACACGAGTAGAATTACAGGAGAGAAAAACACAGAGACATGCATAATGAGAAAATACTCAAGCATGCAAAGTTGGCCAAAGGGCTACTGTTTATGCCTAAAACCTTTTTGCATCATGCTAGAGAAGAGCGCAGCTATAACAGAGGCAGCCCACAGCCTCCACTGCTCATGCAGCAGTTTCTTCACTCCTTTTCTAGTCTTCCTGGGAACAACTTCTGGGATTTTTTGAGGACTCTGGGAACTCTTTAAGACACTAATGTTCCTGCCTCTGCTGGGAGAGAACATCTACATGAGGCTCCTCCTTTTCTAGTCTTCCTGGGAACAACTTCTAGGATTTTTTGAGGACTCTGGGAGCTCTTTAAGACACTAATGTCCCTGCTTCTGCTGGGAGAGAACATCTACATGAGGCTGTGACCATCAGTGAGCTCCAGCAGCAGATGGGACTGCTAAGGGCTGTCTGTTTGCTCAGCAATTGTGGTGATGCCTGCATGGCATAGTCCCCAGCATCCCTTGGAGCAGCAGCTACCCCCACTACCACAGCTACCTAGCACACCAGAGACCTTTTCTGAGCTGAGGTCCCAAGAGAGGATGCAGCTCTCCAGGTTTAGGACTGCAGGAAGTACATGGCGATATAATGAGTGAATCCAGCAAAGAGCCACTAAGATGACTGAGAGATTGGCACATTTGGTATATGAGGGGAGGCTGTGACATTTGGGACCGTTAAGCCCAGAGCAAATCAGTCCTTAAAGGGGATTTATCAGTGTCATTTTAGTTGAACACTTAAAACAGGTTGCCCAGAGAGATCGTTAGCTCTCCAAGGATGGACGCACTCCTGGGCAGTGTGTTCTGGCTGACCTTGCTCTGAGGAGGGTGTTGGACCAGGTGATCTCCACAGATGACTTCCTGCTTCAGCTACTAGGTGATTGTAAGAGACTCATAGACTTTCCACTGCATCAAACTGTGGTCTACTTTAGTACCCATATGAAACTCCTGTTCCCATCATAGTGGTCATTTGTGTATTTTTCTTCAGTCACAAATATAAGAAATTATAAAATTCATTATAAAATAATGAGAAAGATACATGACAGCCATCCAGAGTGGTGCTTTCATGAAATCATGTTAATTGTCTTTACTGCATGAGGTGTGGGATAGGGGGTTTTGAAAGTCCAAAATCTGCTGAGCTAGTATTGGGCTTGAGTTTACTTTGGTAAGCATCCATACTGTCTGTCTGAGGTAGGTCCTGAAGCAATATTCTCCATAGAAAACAGATTGCTGACATTGATGTACAGAGTCAGCTAAGTCACTTGTGATTCACGTAGTCCAAAAAGGCTTACATATGCCAGTATGATTTCGATCAGTTCAAGCTTATCAGTTCAATCCTCAGGATTTGAGGAATGAAGCTCTACCTACACTCATTGAAAATATACTGAAAACTTCAGGACGAGCTTCATGTTTATAAGAGGATATGCATGTTTCAAATACTAGTAATGTCACCACAAAAATCAATCTTAATTAATGCCACTAATGCTCGCTATACTCCTGAACATTCTTGTTCATTCCTGTGCATGCTAATTTATCCAAGCCCTTCACAGCAGATTGTGACTGATTAAGAGGACAGCACTGAGACAATCATACCATACGCTCAGTCCTTTTTTGTTACTGTTTTGTCAAATACATCATCATGCTTATCTTTATCATTTTCCCTTACCCTTCTCACGCTATGTGCGCTGTTCATTACTTTTACTATTTGTATCACACTCTGATTGTTATTCAGCATTTGACATTTTTGCTATATAGATTAGATAGCCATCATACTCTTTCAGAAGTGTCCATTTTAGCTTTCTGAAATTCTTGTATCACAGTTGCATTAACAATGTAATTAAGTAACATGTCAACAGGTTGGCTCTTATGCATTATTCAACATTTGTCAAGCTATGATCTCTCATAATGGCCGAGTGGGAGCTTTCAAACCACCTCATTTGATCATCTTAATCAATTTGTTGTTGTAGATTAATGTTGCTGTTCTAATGAAAATCATGCAGTTGAAAAGTATATCAAGTTTTACTCCAAATTTTCTATTATTATAATTTTTATGTGGAATGATATACATATATGTGTACACGTATCTGTACCTCCACAGCAGAAATCAAATCAGAATTTTGAAAATTTAGTGATATAGATTTAGGAGGAAAAAAGGAAACATATTAATACATCCTAATTTCACACCAATCTCCCCTTGCCTAACATACCAGGATCCCTTTCTGAAATGTTACTAAGGTGTCCCACCCTATTCTGGCTTATTTTGTCTATTACTTGTGTGTAATGCTCATGCACCACCATGTAGTACACATGGATCATTGACACAGCTGGTGTAGGCAAGATGAAATTTCGGTGCTGCTAGTATACAAGGAATAGCATATTGACATTACCATATTATTAGTCTTAATATAAAAGGTTAAAAAGACCGCTCTTTAAAGTATTTCGGTAACAATCTGATATCAACACTATGCAATTACCAGTTGTATGAGATCCCTCTATACAGTTTGAAACCATAAAACCTTCTTTAAGAGAAGAATCTGAGATATCCTTTTTGAATTATTTTTTTCCTTCTAATTTTTGGCACTTTAGCTTTTGTCCTCCTTGTAGAGTTACATCTTTGGTTTCCAGTATTTGGTGTGACATGTTTAAAACTTACAGAATGCTGTAGCCTGAGGTAAAGACAAGCATTTGATAGATGAGAGCTTATTAGGGTCTCTAGAATCCAGATCTCCACAGTTTTGAGGCTTTAGGCTTTCTAAGCATTTGTTCTGAAGAGTATTCAGGATAAAAGGAATTAATTAACAAATTAAGCTTTAAAGGGAAAGGAAACTATATTCTGTGAGATGGCATAACAACATGTATATCAACACAAACAAACTTTTATTTTCTCTTCCTAATGCTATATACACAGTGCTACTTGGGTAAAGGGAGGATAAATGGGTACTTTTCTGTATTTAGGGTTGCAAAAACCAGGACTCTTCATTAATATGAAAATAATAAAGACATCTATCTCTTTGAAATAACAAAGAGTGGTTTTCTGACAAGTTGAGCAGAATGTTCCCAGAAAAAACATAAACAAAACCTTCTTTCATTACATCCTCTATGGCATCCTTGTGTGTGTCTGTGTGCTTGAACATGGTAGTGATCTTAGGTACAAATTGTTCTAGACATGCACCTGATGGTGTTTGCAATATACAGCAAAGAATGATGGCCAGCAAATGTCTCCAGAGAACTAAAGGATATTATTGCAAACTCTGTGAACAATGTGAGGTCCTTATCATTAAGAAAGCACAAATGAAGAGTAGGATTAGCTACCTAGTGTGAGGCAGATGTTTATAAGCAAAACTAATTACATTATTCTTTTTACGGAAAACAAAAGACGAAAAATTCCTTCTTTGTACTGAAGTGGAGAACTCAAAATACTGGAGTAATCCTCTGGATGTTTGTGTGCATAATTTGAGAAGAAAAGGGCTGTAGCCAGGATTTATGCTACATTTGAAAAACATACATCACACCTGGTGGTAGATTTTTGGTGACTTGAAGAACTGGGTAATTCTTGGCTAGAATACGATCAGTTATTGTCCAATTTGATCTACAGGTGCTGTCAAGGGCTCTATTAAGATCTAAGCTGCAAACAGACAAAAGAAGAAAGAAAGGAAAATTAACAGCTTAGTAAAGTCCTCTTGAACCATATTTGAAATGGAACTAAGGATATGTTCTACAAATGTACGGTAGATAAGCATTCAGATTAGCAGATACCACTTAGTGAAGAAAAGCAGCAATTGTTTTGGATCTTTGCCCAAGAGTTCTGCTTGCCCTTGCACTGCTTTTTATGCCCATGCACTAGTTTTCACTAAATGTTCAATCAATTGCTACTGCTCATTACCATCTCTTCTAGCTATTGGTATAACAATGAAAGTATCACACCAAGCTGTAAGATTTTTAATGACATAAATGTACCTGGGGAGAAAAAGGCAAGTGCTTAAAACAATCTTGTAACAGAAGCAAGCTAAGGTGACAATAATTCCTCTCTCTTCATTTAAAACGTGCAATGGAAGAGTTTGAATTACAAGTATCTAAGTGACCTTAATTCTACAGTTTCCCAGGTTCATTATCTCCCTACTTAGTCTATAAAACATATTTTTATGTACACATATATATGTACATACACTTGTGCATATGTGCAGATGTGTAAGAATATGTCAGAATGTTTCATAAAATATTCAAACATACTAATTGGCCTGTAATCATTCCCTTCTCTTCATATTTGAAATAATTAGAGATTTCATCTTCTGATCACTGTGAGTTGCTAATGACTTTTTTTAAAACATATTTGTAATCAACAGAGTTAATCATATGATACATTCTAGTTTTATAAAATTGGGGTAAGATGTTCAATGAACATATATATTTAATACCATATGTTCCTCAAAGCTTGAGGAATCAGAGAAAATAGATTATTCCATTGAGAAGAGGAAAAAGCTAGAACAGAAATGTAACCAGTTACTCAGGAAGAGCATTATGGGTTTATTGCATGGCCCCATTTATCAATCTCTCAAGCAAAATATATTCTATGCATGCTGGTTTAACAATTCCACGCCTGTTTTTTTGGTGCAAACTTTTTATTGCTTTATCTAATTATCTCTGCTAGTAATTAATATTCTTCACCACGTTGCTTCTAAAATGAGATTTTAAATTCCTTGGCGAGAGATTACAAACATGATTTTTCTGTGTAAATCATCTAGCAATCTTCTGTCCCCTACAAACTAGTGGATAAAGGTTCTCTAAACATCTTTACTTCACAGAACAGACACTTGATAATTCATCACACATTTAACCAAATTAATTTCAAAATTTAGCACTAAAAAATCTGTTTCACACAAATTTCTAGTAGCTGAATGCAATTTATTCTAAATGTTCTTTAAAAAGAGTTTCAGAAAGCCTCGGGAAATTTGAGTGCCATTGACTCCTAATGAATATGAACGCAGGTAACTTAATTATTACCACTATAATGTCAGACTATTCACTGAAAAGCCAAGGAATTAAATGCCTTATTCAAGAGTCCAAGACACCCAGGTCTAAGTTGAGTTTAATGCACTATATTCTAATTCTTTCTACCTTTCCATAACTGTCATCTTATTATTTTAGCCTTCGCAGACTCCTGCTGACCCCTTATGTTGATAGTTTCTGAAACATTAAAAAATGTATTTACTTCCCACATTTCATATTTTGCATCAAAGTTTTATTCTGCATAATTTCTACTGTTGTAGTAACAAACTCTACTATTTCTCCTAATTAGAATAACTATCCTAGAGCTAATGTTTAGTTTATAATACGAACTCTTTGAACTAGAAAGAAACTCAGATTTTTAAGTGTTGTGATGACTTGCAGTAGCAGTAATACAATATGCACTGACAGTTTAGGACATAAGAGACAGAAGTCACGTAGGGAGACGCAGTAAAATGCCTTGCAGTCACTGAGAGTTCATTTCTGCCAGCCTAACTACCAACTCACCAAACTAACCTTTTTGCAATGGAAAAATAATACTTTCCCCACAGCCATACACGCACAACTGCTGCCTTAACGGCATGTTACAAACATCAGCATTGGAGGAGAATGTTTAGTAAAGTAACAACATTTAATAACTGGAAATAATGTTTCATGCATTTAATTGATTTCATGAAACAATATTTTAAAACACTCTTGAATTTTTCAAAATCACAAGTCACTACACCATTCAAATAGGAGATTTTCAAAACAGTACCTAAAACAACTCTTCAGAATAGGATGTATCTATTCTAATTTAAATAAAAAGCAAACAAAAATATCTCCCTGTGTTCTAGTCCTACTTACCTGAATGTCCAGTAAACATGAGGAGTAAATATTAACCATTTTCTATTTTTACAATATTATTTATCTGAGGCATTCAAAATAATTATCATAAATCATTCAATAGCAAAATAGAACTACATAATGATTAAAAATAAGCACATAAATGAAACCTTGCATATCTCATCTGACACATTTAGATCTTTTCTTGTTTTTAAATAGCAGAAACGTGACAATTAAAGGATAGGAGAGGTTATTACAAACAAATAATATTTAATATTAGCCTAGGTCAAAAACCTCCTACTTTATTTTTCCAATTAGACCAATAATAAATATTTCCTTTAAATCCTACATAATTATTTTGATACACATTTAAAGAAAATGAAAATATTACTCTGTCAATGCTTTTGACAGAGTAATACATAATGTATTACAAAATACATAATGTACGTTTTAAAAGTATGTGAACAGTTTAATATAGAGCACTGCTATTTATGCATTAAATGTTGTCTTTATCTGTTGTTTATATCATGGAAATTTGGTTATATGCATCTGAAGACTCTGAGCACAGAGTAAAAAAAGGTATAAAGTATGAGTGCCTCTCAGTGCTCCAATATTAAAAAAGAAAGCAACTAAAATAACAAAAAAGCCCTGATTAATTATCTTTTAATGGGGAAATCCATGCTGCAGCTTTTTCTGAGGAGCATGCACTTAAATAATATGCAAGATGAAATGAGCTGAAACCCTTTCTTTCCCGATAGGCAGGAAAGTGTGCATAACAGAACCTCTCTTCAGTAGCTCCATATCTCTTGTAACTCAAGAACCCAGTGCCAGATCCAGCACTCGAGATGTCCCTCACCAGTTCTCAGCAGAGGGGAACGGTCACATCCGTCAATCTGCCGGCCACATTTTTCCTAATGCAGAGCAGAATACTCTTTATATCAGATAATGTCAAACATTATCTAGAAAAGATTCGTCATCAACAACTAGATAGTATCATGCATTTGTAAATAAAGGCACAATTAAAAAACCCCCGGGAAACTAATACCCATGTTATGCCAAATGTTTTTATGCCTTTTTCTATATAGACCTTATATTGAATGAGTATTGATGACTGCAATGATTTCGACACTGCAGCTCAATGAACTAAGGTATTTTTGAAATGGAGGACAAACATACTTTTTCCACATGTGAGAAAATCCCTTAAGAAGCTGTGAAATCATTACAGATTCAAGGAACTGATCTGAAACTTACATCATCATATTGGTTTACCTCCTGAGAAACACCTGTTCTCAAGAAAGATATTAGCAGATCACAGCAGTACTCTGCATGTATTGCAAACAACAATCCTGTTTCCATGAAAATCAGTTCACAAAAATGAGATCTCCCATTTTCTTCTTCTCTCATCAGACGAGTATTGTACTGAGATTTTTAACATAGTTACCATGAACATACAAGCATAGCTACAGTTCTAAGACCACTATCAGGACTGACTTAAATTGTAGACTTATCTGCAAATCGCAAAAGTCACTAAAGCTCTCACAGGTTTATTGACTTGTCTTTATCGTTCAGCTTCAGTGCAATCCTTCTCACTCCTGTGCCTTGGCTTTCCAATACTACAACATGTTTTGTCCAGAGACTACAGAAATTAAGAGTAGGTTCTGTGTCATAAAGTGAGCAACTGAGAAGAACTCGAAGCTAGCACCACACAAAATACTTAATGGCAAAGTACAGCAGAGTCAGGTTAGAGTGGAGATGATTATCTCGGCTGGGACACCCAGCTAATCAGCATAGCTGTCAGGCAGCTCTGTAGCTTTTGCAGATTAAGCTGCTGTGCCTATCCAGAACTGTACTTGCTCAGACATCTGTGGGACGACCACAGAACATTCTGCTGGGCTGCAAAGGTGTGCCTTGGATTCCTTAGTGGTTCAGAAACGCTTTGAGGAAATCAGAAAGAAGATGCTTCACAGCCACAATAGACTATTATAACTTATTTTTGAAAGAAGCAGTTTTCCACGGCATATTCTTGCGCTGCTAATGTTCTGAGTTTATTGTTTTGATCAGCTCAGATTATATATATATATTAGCCAATGTTCTGGATTTCTCTTTCGTCAGTAGCGTGCCCTGACTGATTACTTAAACTTTACAAATCAGCTTTTCCGTATTTCTAAAAAGAAAATTTGTTTCAATTCCACATATCCCTATATCCAAGCTTAAAAACACCAGGCTGAAATTTCACTGGAACAATTTGCATGAAATTTAGGAAAAATCACTCTATGGATTTCAGCTTTATTAGTCTGTGCTAAAGTTTCACTTTTATGAAGCCAAGTAAATGGTTGGGCAGTGGCAGTTGGAATCAAAGCGAATTCTCTGTGCCCTTAAGACCTTTGAGATCAATGTTTTGACAAGAAATTCACTGCCACAAAATATATGCAAAAATATGCCAGGCATATATCCCCCTGTGCAAAATGAAATATTAAAAGCTATTAAGCTCTGGGTTAGTAGTCCTGTCCTTGAAACAGAAATAAACATGACAAATTTGAGGACTGTAATTATTATATGACAGCTATTCAACCTTTCTTTGACTCTGGCTTTTTTTATCCATTATAAGCATATACCTGGGCCAGTTGTCCTCCCTGGCTGTACTAGTAACAACTCTGTGGACATGATGGCAGTCTTAGTTTTAGGCTAATTGGCCTAATGTTTTTTAAATAGAACTTTTTTTCAATATTTCATATATGTAAAAGGCCAGTAAACATGAACTCGGAAGGAAAAGAAAGATATTTACATCAGAAAGGGCTTTGAAAGATTTTGAAAGTCCTTTTATGTTAAGTGCAAGCTACTTCTTTTGTACTTATCATCATACTCACTGCTAGTGTTCATCAGCCTTTTAACAGCAATCACAAGAGACTTCAGACTTTCTGTCGGAAAGCTTTTTGTGTTTCTGTCACACTTTCTGGTAGTGCACTCAATGTTCCTAAAATAAAACCATTCTCATAACCTACCACAGGCTTCACCATACTAATCCCAGCAACGTGTTGTTTACAAATGGAGAAGACTCATCTAAACTAACCCAGCTGTTAGGAGCTCATTCTATTTGTTTCATTTACTGTAAATGAGTCTTACTTTTAATAGATCTTATGCTGACTTCCCTTCTTAGGTATTTATTTCATAAAGAGCACTGAACTGGAGGATCTGTGCTTTAGTATGTAAAGAGAATCTAAGGCTCTTCCTACTTAAATTTAATGGAACAGGTATGAGCCACAAGACTTTGCATATTATTGCTTAATTACTTGTCTGATTAATTGCTCATTATTTGCCTAAATGCTTATTTTCCATATCTCTCATTAACCGCATGGTTGCAAAATTGCCATAGGGATTATACTTTGATCATCTACCGCCCTTTCATTAAAACCTCTACATTTCTACCTCTATAGTGAACTTCTTGCCTTCACTGTTCTTCCCACATCAGCAGAGATCCTTATTTTTACTATTTTGCTATTCCTTTTGTTTCTCTCCAAACACTACTTCCATTTTTCTTGTCCTTTTTCTGTATTGCTCTTTCCATTAAATAGAAATTAATTAAATTCAATTCTACACATTTTTTCCTTTCTCATACACATTGCTCTGTTCTGGGTTGACCAATAGGCCTGAAATAAGCTACCTTAAATAAAACACGTTATATCAGGCTGATATTAAAATTGTCTTTAAGAGTCCTTAGCTAGCTAATATGAAAGTCATTTAAGTTAATGTGAACTTCATAGTTTATAATTCGGGTAAGGGGTCTTTAGGACTCAAGCTAAAGTCACAGTTAGCATGACAAGAAGCTGGGCAATTCTAGACAGGAAGTCACTGGTAGCCCTTACAAGCTACTGTGCTATGATAGCATTTTCTGTTAGCTACAGACTTCAATGTCCAGACTGATACAGCCAAGTACTGGTTTTAATGGGAGTAGGCAACCTACTGTATTTTCTGTCCCTGACAAATCCTGCCAATTTCAAATAGATAACAAAGTAAAATGAAATACTTCTGTCATGCTCTAGAAGACAAAATGGCAGTCTCTAAATAGTTTATGCATGCCAAAGTGTCTAGCGAGTGTCAGAAAACCTGCCAGGAAACAGTTAAACTGGCATCTGAGGAGCCAAAACCGCTGTTTGAGTAAGCATTGAATCCCATACAGATTAATCCTTACAGTTCAATATGCCTGCTCTGCTATTTCTCTTGGATGTGTTATGCATATGCCTAATTTCTTCACATGTTTTCTTTGTACAGGCAGGTAGACAAACATAACTCAGTGTAACATAAGGTCTGCTTCAGTCCTGTTCTATTAATTCTTTTCTACTAAAGTCTTTTTAGATAAATCACTGCACTTCAGAAGTCCACAATACATTGCCAACCGAGAATTGAAAAAGTGGTAGCAAGTTACTTGGGTGGAATATAACCACTCCAGATTTTTTTGCTTACAGAATCCCATTAACCATCATTTCATCCCCCAAACCTTTTATTACATAAATAGATATCTGACAGACCGCCTAGCTGGTTTATGAAATCTCTGTACTCCCATAATTCCATGCTAAATCTCATCAGTACAAAATACTTGTTTACTGACTTGAATTGAGCAAACATTCTGAATTTTCCTTCTGTGGGACGTGTGTATTAGTTGCAGACATGGTCGTAAAAAAAAGGAAGGTATGTGCAAACATTCTATTGTCCACACATACCTGCCTCCCCAACCACAAGGGAAATTAATGTACCTCCAGAAAATACTCATTGCAATCTGCCTACCTGAGCTTGTTGTATAAATTGACAGAAACAGACCTTGCTGAGAACTGCAATATACCACTAGGAATCTTATTTGCAGAGAGCACACATTTTATCAGTCTGACAATGGTATTGAATCCAAAACCACAAGCAATTTTAGTCTGTAACAAATTGAACATTTTGCAGATCTAAAATAGTTTGGTTGAAAAGACTGCACTTTTTACCACTCACAATAATAAAATGCAGCAGTACTCGTACATTGTAGATGCACACGTCATAGAAAGAAGAGTTTATCAGACTCTTGGACACCAGGCAGTAGCTCAAGAGGAAGGCTTTCGTCTGTATGCATAATAAATTCTTTCAAAATCTGTTTCACAGGGAACTGTGTGGATGCAGCTTTTTGTGACTGCAAGTACACTCTCTCATTGCATCTCTGCAGTGCTATGGAGTCAAAATTCCCACCATACTGTACCTCTGGCTTGTAGAGAAATCTGAGATGTTTCACTCAGGACACCCGGAGTCCACTTCTGGCAAGGTGCCCTCCACAGCAAGCAGGATGCTTAACTGGATCCTTCCATATGCAGAAGGACAGTTAGTGAAAGTATGATGATAACATACGAAAAGAGTGTGTCAGTCCGAGCAATGTCTCTTCTGCTTCTTTTCAAAGTTTTTTCCTGTTTGTCTTGGATAAAAATGGATAATGTGAGGTGAATAATAGAGAATGAGGAAGTGGGAAGGCACATCATAAAGCTGACAGAATCCAATAAAACAGAAACATTGCATATCAACTTCACGTAAGATTAGAATTTAAAGACAAAAATGATTGCATAGACAGAAGTGAACTGTAATCTTTTGAATTTCTAGGTCAGGAAAGTGTTAAATTTATGACAGTATTGCTGACATACATCAGAAGCTTTTGAGAAGAAAACTTAGGAATCACACAAGGGTAGGTATTAGTTTTTACCAGTAGGCACCAAACTGTCTACGATATGTGAGAAAATAGAAGCCCAGGGATCTTCTAGGACTTTGCAAAATTGTAGTAAGAATGTTCATATTGATATGAATTGAGAAGGGCTACAAAGATTGCATGTATTGCTGACATCATCAGCAGCAAGTCGTCAAGATCCTAGCATGTATCTACTTGCATATTTTCAATACAACAAGTTCTGAATTAGAGACAGTGATTAAATCCTGGCAGCTCACAGATCTGGGACAAGATAGAGAGATTAACCACTGCCATTCCTTGACTTGCACCAATGAGACAAATCCAAAACCAACCTGTTGTGGTTTAGGATTTGGTGCTGTTTTGGCAGTAGGGACAGGAGGCTGCCGCCCTTGCTTGGCACATTTTTTGGTAGCAAGAGATGGGGCTGCTAGTGTGTTCTGTGAAAGAAGATTCACAAAAAGAGCCCCCCTTGCTCCCATTTCACTCCCACCTCTGGTCCAGGCTGTGCCAATCAGTGCATCCTCAAACTTGTTTAAGGGGGAGAAACACTTTTTATTTGGGTTGCTCTTTTGTTCTGGAGGGGGTAGGACAGAAGAATGAAAACAGCCATGAGGTCTCCGAGGTACCCAGGAGAAGTTTATTGAATACACGCTGATACAGGGATTTTCTTCCTTTGGTCTGTGGCAAGTTATCAGACTCATTGGTCACTGGTGGGAGACAGGGATGTGCTGCAAGGAGAGCACGGTGAGGGAATGGACAGGCTGCAGAAAGCCCGGCAGAGAAACAGAGAGGACTTCTGAAAAATGCAGTGCCTTTGAGAAGGTTTGGCACCAGGTCACCTCAGTGCTGGCAGAGTCGACTCTGGCAGCAGACCCACCATGTGGACTGGAGGCAGTCATACTGGACTGCCTTCTGTGGGGGGGATGCCATGTGGCCAGAGGAAACTTGTGAGGAGTGAGGGTTTTTTCCATGGAGCAACCGGCTGGAGTGTCATGCATA
>NW_010413345.1:0-12292 GCF_000710305.1 Buceros rhinoceros silvestris | reverse complement strand
AATGACTGCCCCCCCCACCCACCCACCCACGCACACACACACACACACACCCCATCTTGTGATTTCCCTTCCTCTGGCATGGGATGTTGGGGAGGTGGTACTAAAACCAGGCCCGGGGCTTTTGCCCATGGCCGTTAGTGGTGCATTCAGCCCTCCCTTATCACCTGCCTTGACTCTTAAGTAGTTGTTTGTGTTCTCCTCCTGGAGGAAATAAAATGACTGCGTGATTTTATTTGCTGGCGAGGTCTAAACACCTATACAGCTCAGTCCTAAGCAGAACCCAGGAAGTGTGCAGAGGGGCTCTAAAACAGATGTCTCCTCATCCTTCATGTTATTGCAGAAGCACTGGACACACTGACCAGATAATGGTGTCTTTGTGTCTCAGTGCTTGGTAGAATGTGTACACACATTGGGGTGCTGGTGGGTGTGGACTCTCAGTGTGAGACTGAAATCAGTTATGCTTTAAATTAACCTTCCTTCAAGGTATTGCGCTGACCTACTGCAGCATTATCTTTCATGGGACAATTGGGCAGTCATTATGTTTTCAATGAAAGATACTTACACTGCAATAAGATGTAGCTTTCTCTATGTACGTACATACACATGTACGTGATATGTATACTGGAATAAGTAATTCTGCATTTGTTCATGCAATTATAGCTTGTGAGATTAAATGATGCTTCTGTCAAACTAAAGGGCCAAGTACAAAAGTACAAAAGAAAACCAGAATTTCCAGGACTGTGTTATCCCATCCTGACAGGGAATTCTAAAACAGTCCAAATGAGTTATAACTACACAGCAGTGAATACCTGAAGATGTCTTCCAGTGTCACACTGTAAATAGCTAAATTTAGATGTCTAAATGTAGCAAAGCAATTAAAATGTATAAACCTATCTATGTAGAGCCCTTCTAGGTGTCCTAGAATACCTGAGATATCTGCTTAGATCTGTCATATGTGACAGAGAATCTGAGGGAGATATGTGAAGTGGCACCTTGGGGTGGTAGGATACCTTAGGATGTCCAAAATGCTGCTAGACACCTAACTTCAAGCATTTTTATTATTCTGTACAGAGAGCATTCAGCTATGAACAAGTAAACAACTAGTATCATTTGGGAGTTTGGGAGGTTTTGAGGCAGCTAGGCAGAGCAGAGAGATACAGCACAGAATTTGTGACCAGACTGTGTTAGATGGTTCTCCTCATGATACCTAAAGTGATATTGCAGAGTCTGTTTTCAGATAGGCTCTGAAATCCTGTTCCATGCATCTAGACATATGCTAAACGTCTACAGACAAAAGCAGTTCAAAGCAGTTCTGCAAATCACAACTGGAACTAATTTTTTTTTTTAATTTTTTTAATTTGAGATGCTGTTGCATATCCTGGTACGTGGCTGATACGAAAGGGCAAGCATTTGCTTAGGCCTTATGACTTATCTGACAGTGTCTTGTCTATTCATAGGACACGAGGCACTAAGACAGCTAAAGTGGTCGCAGGAAAGTACATAAAGCACCTAAATGCTGCCTGATGCTTGGACACCTACATTGGTTTGCCTGCACCCTCAGGTTGAATTCTGCTTGAGCAAGGTAAGGATAACACTGATCTAAGATGGATCAGTGGCAGATGCCACGTTCTCCTAACCCTCCAGGATATGTGGTGGCTATGTCACAGTAGACAGCAAGTTAGTGGTGGTGGTGTCACGGTGTGGCTGTGTCGTGACTGGCACGAGAGCCACGTGGTGGTGGCTGCCCCTGGGTGAGAGGGGTTCCCATACACAGAGGCAACCACTGACACTGTGGCTTTTTGTCCTTCCCAATATTTTTGTGCAGGGATCAAGAGCCACAGACGTGTTTCCCAAGGAAACTGTGAGCTGGGTCCCACATAGGTTCCTATCTAGTTTGTAGCCTTGTCCCAGCCATGTGGGTTGGCATCCTCTGGTGGTGAAGCATGCCGTGACAGGACCCCGAGAGTTGGGAAATGGGAAGGTGCAGTACTGCTATCTTGAGGTCCAGCCCATTATAAGAATTAGGCTATCTCAGCAACTCCCTGCTGCACTGCATGCATTCTGGCAGTGGCTATGGCTATTCAGGGGTGTGACTGCTGTCTGCCCAGTCCTGTGCCCACGTTCTTCTGCCCAGAAGGTACCCAGGCATACTATCTTTTAATACATACCAATGCTATCCACTACCAGCTAATCAGCAAAACTGAATACACGAGAGCACAGGTAGAGGTACACAAAATACAAGAAACTCTTCCTGTGATGTTCTGGAGCCAGACCCACCGTCCATTGGTTCAATGCTTCCATGCCTTCATACCAGAAAGAAGCCAAATTAAAAGAAAAAAAATGTTATCAGTACTGTGACTATGTCAGAAGCACTGTCTCTGAAATACTATTTCATCTACACTCCCTACCAGATGCATAGATTGTAGGAGCAGTATGTCTCTTGACTCGTGAAATAGCCACAGTCCACAGCATCTCCTCTTCTTTCCCCATTGCTCCTCCTCTGTCCAACTCCAAAGGGAAAAATCAACATTTTTTTGCTGTGTGTATATGTGTGTGTGGTAGCAGATGCACACTGGCAAGCTTTCATGACTCTGAGCCTACCAGGTCCTTGCCGTTGCAGTGTTTGGCACAGCTCTCTAAAAGCCACTGTTGGCAGTCTTGGGGAGAAAAAAAAGCATTCAGGCAGCTTCAGCCTCATGATTACCATGACAAGAGTTAGAGACAGCTGCTTGCTCTGTTGAGAACAGGTTGCCAACCCTGCAGGTGCTTTGGAGAACCTGACCCAAAGTTCAAGTCCTGCTGAGACCTCACCTCACTTCACCTCACTTGTTATGAGGCACTGGTGGAGACTTTTGAGTATTTTGAGGTTCTTCTCATAGAAGTGTTATCTTCAGATGAGTCATGTTGGATGTCAGAAAGTAAACAAATCCAGAAGAAGGATAAAGAGTAGTATGGCCTTGTCAAATCTTGACAGTCTTGTCAAGGGCAGCATAGAGAACCTAGGCTTTCTGTCTATGGCAAATTATCAGGAAAACTCTGAATCAAAGCATACAACTACACTAGCAAACTTTGGATTTAGGTTGTGTTTGAGAGATGTTAAGTGTAATAGAGAATGTATATAGATTTAATGTAAAAACTGCTATTCTGTGGGTCTTGAGAATGTCTGTAACACTGTTCCACTAAAGATCCAAAGGATCCCAGGGTGACTAAAATCACAGACATGCACACAAACAGGCACACAAGTGCCTGTCAAATAACAGGGTTTATTTGATCTAAAACCAGACTAAATGTGGAGTTACGTGAAGCACAGACTGTTAGAATTTAGGCTTCCAAAGTATTACAGCTAAAATTACTGCTACTGTGATTAAGACAACTAGCGATGCACCCTGTGGGGCATTCGAGGGCAGAATAAGCCCAAGTTCCATTTATCATGATGAATTAAGGGGAGAAAGGGAAAGGAAAAGTTTCCTTAGTTCATATACACATACCGACCGTAGGCTAGAGACTGATGTCCAAAATCCGCAGCGTCCCCAGTGTGGATTGTTTTAGAGGTGAGGCGTCAGTAGTTAACGGACCCTTGTGGGTGTCCTCATGGAGGCAACGTGGTCCTCATCATGTCGTGCAGCTGCCTCGTCTCTGTGCCCAAACAGCACTACCTTTAGAGCAGAGGTTAAAGCCTCCCCTCACATAGCGTGTGGCCAGTACATATGTGTGGGCGGACCCAAACTCCAACTTCCAATTACATAATCTGTAACTTAGCACATGCCCAATTTCGCTACTGGGGTCGCTATTTGGTGGTCGTTTGACTTCATCTTTACTCTTCTTCCTTGATAAGAGTTTTGAGAACTTGGGAAAACTCACTGTTGTGGCACCTCCTTTCCTCTTTCCATCCCTTGGCATCTGATCACAAGGTCCGTGATTATGAGCTCATCATGAGGGAGTCCACTTGGTTGCAACTAGTCCACTACCCCACACTATCACTTCTTCTGAAAGAGCTCACTATCTATTGTTTATTGCAAAGCTTTCAAAACTCCCACTGCCTTGTGGTTTCTTGCAAAGCTCCGTGTTCCATCCCAGAACAAACTGTTTGAAGGGGCCGTCTGACACAAACATAGAAAGATTTTCTTTGTTTCCCAATGTTGAAGACAAGCTGAACTAGTGTTTTCTTACAAAACTATTTTGATGAATATTTTGCAGCAATATTTTTCATCAAATATATTTAATGAAAGTTACTTATTTTTTGAAGAAACATTCTTATTTCTTTGAAATGTCTTAATTTATCATACTGCCCGTAATTTAGGGGATGGATTGTGGGGAGACATGACTTCAGACACTTCCAGTGCCTACACTCTTCTCTTTGAGTTTTGTCGGTTGACCTCAGGGTAACATGAAGAGATGAGGCTAATTTACACCCCAAAGCATGGTCTACTATGAACTGGAACAGGGAGGTAAAAAAAGAGCATAGAAAGTAATGTTTTCACACTTCACTTTGATAAAATCCTATTTCGATGTAGAACAGAGAGATTTTGAAAAACAGCCTCTGCCAAGTCTAGAACACCAGATGCCACACTGGAAAATTGCCTGGTTGCTTTGTGGAATTTGAAGGCAACAAAGGGAAAGGCCACTACATCAAGTGAATGAGGACAGAATTACAAAGAAAATAATTTGTGGGTACTTTATTGAATTACAATATACATACAGAGTGTGGAAATTGGATTTCCCTAAACCCGCACTACTTAAATTTGTAACTTTAACATTCTTCCAGTATATTTGTTGAAAAATATTACTGCAAAATATTAGTCAAAGCAGATTAATGATAGAAAACACTTGTTCAGAAAAAAAAACACTTTTTCATAGATCTGCAGAACAAATATATTCCATACAAAAACATTCTTCCAAAATGAAAAAGATTTCACAAAAACCCCCCATTATCCAATATACATTCCAAGAAAGCATTTACATTGTCTTTTAACATGTTAGGGATGGCATATAATCTCATGAGCTACAGGGTGAGAGTTTATATTATAAGCAAATGGAAATAAATATATACTGTCCAAAATATTGCAGAAATGAATCATTCTGGCCACGTGTGGGATAGTCAAAGGGAAATTTTCACACTGGCTCCTTGCTCAACAGGATGGAGAGGTGCCTGTCAGGAAATCTTTGTGAAGAGTAAATCAGCAGACCAGATCTTTGTTTTCTAGTCTGCCTTCTAGTGAAGAAAATAGAAATGACGGATTTTTAGTATTTGACTATTTCTACTTACAGCTGGTAGAGACAAGTTACACTAATAGAGCAATACTTCATAATCATATTTGTTCTGTTTTCCAGAAAGTTGTTTTTCAAAATGGATTTTCTTACAGGACCACTAATCTCAGATGAGCCTATTTATTCAGAAGCTGAATATTTTTTTTTCCTAAATTCAGAATTTTTGTATTTTTCATACCACAGAAAACACACCATAGAACTATCTGTACTTTCTATTGTGTGCAATGGCATAACTGAAAATAGGAGAGACACATGTCTACTTACTAGGCATCCCTCATGACTTGGGAAACAAATTTGCTAAGTGGTCTTGACTTCTGTAATTTCAGATAGTAAAACACTCACATTTTGCTAAGTAGACCCCATATGTCAACTGAGGGGGAAAAAAATAGAAGTATGATGCAGGACTTTAAAATTCAAACAAATTCTAACAACTCAAATAAGTTGTTAGAATCTTTGGGTGCAGCTTTTGTGTCACTGCAAAGAACTATTTAGGACATTGTTGTTGGTACACTTCGAAGTAAAAACACATATATACTTTAGAAAAGCTCTTTAGTCTACCAAAGTCAGCATTTTGTTGGAGCTTTGACTTAGTGGGGAAGTTGGGATTAATAAAAGGAACAAAAAATTGTTCAGTAACATTCCCACATAAAGAAAAGATTATAGCAGCAATGTTTATAGACAACATGGGCATGTAACTGAATTTTAAACAGTTTCAGCCAGTAAAATATGCAATTTATAGCATTTACTTGTTACAAAGTGTCATTCACCTTTAAAAATCCAATAGTGTAGTGTAAACATAATGATCAAAATGTCCACAACTGTGATAACAGCTATGGAGTGATTGAATTATTTCATAAATATAGAGCACTTGATCTTGTAAATTGTGGCTGCAGAGAACCAGCTTCAGAGCTACTAGAAATTTTCCTGTGGTTAAACATCATCATTAGAAAGTGACCACAGCTTAGTAACAGCAGTTTATTAGGGTGATTTGTCCATCTCCACGAAAAGTCAGAACTAAATATCAATGCTATTGGCTTTATTCTCACATTAATAACACACGAGCAGGCACAGAAATGAAAGAACCTTTCTCTTGTAGAATAGGGTAAAGGGGAACAGAATAATCAAAGCACATGGATTGGTGGAGGAATCAAGACCACTTACTTCAAAGGTATTTAAAAAGAGGAAAAAATTTCTAATAAAGATTTGTTTCGCAAGACTGCAGCATGAGAAAGACCTCTCTCTCACTTAGCTACATTGAGTCAAATATGGTTATTATACAGGAAAATGTACAAACTATTGCACTGCGCAGCTACAAGCTCCACATGGTTTGCTTCTCTCTCATCAGTCTCAAAACCCATCCACTGCATCGCACAGTTTGCCATCACTGGAAAGTATGTTCATCTTAGCCATGTGTCCTGCTTTAGGACAAACAGGATTAGTTTACCTTTGGTGTCATGATATAGGAGTTGACGTGGTTGTCGGCTCCAGAGAAAGAGGACTGCCTCCTCTTGTTTTGGTGTGAAAGGAGGTTTGCAGCCTTTGATTTGGTGCAGTGATGTAGGGGGAGTGGAAGAGAAGGGGCCACTGACAGCATTGTGAAATGTGGCCTCCCAGCTCCAATTTTGCATCCGCCCCTGGCCCCAGCCGTGTCAATCAACGCCTCTGCAGATAACACTATTAAACGGGAGAATGGCTTTCCATTTTTGGCACAGTCTTTTGTTTCAGAGGGGAGGGACTAGAGGAAAGAAAGAAACAGCTGCACGAGTTGCCAAGGCAACCAGAAGACGCTTGTGAAGTACCATCCAGGACAGTAATATTTTCATCGGCTTTTGGTAATGGAACTATCAAACTTTGTAGACCACTGGCAGAGGGAGAGAGAGGGACCAGGAGGCAGGAACCCGAGACTTACCCCCGCACCATGCACGCTGCATTGAGAAGTGATTAAGCACCACGAGGGGAAGAGAAATGGGTCAGAGAGCTGTGAATGGAGGCACTGCTAGAATGCAGAGACCCAGATGCACCCTGGAGATACCCTAACTTTGAGCTTTGGATTTGCGCTGACGCAGCACTAGAGAAGTCAGCCTGGGCAGTGGACACCCCCCATGTGGAATGGAGGCACCATGTCAAGCTGCCTCCTGTGGGGAAGATAGCCAAGTGTGTAGAGGAAGTCTGTCCCACAGAGCAGCCTGGAACTTCATGGCAGAGGTTAAACGCGCTGCACCCTCCCCTCTTATGTCACTTCTCGCCCCTCAGGCGCTGAGTGCATGTGTGAGAAGAGAGTAGTAAAACTGGGCCCAGGAAGAGGGGAGGGGTAGGGGGAAGATATATTTAAGATTTTGCTGTTCTCTCTCTCCGCTATCCTGATTTAATTGGTGATTTGTTTATGGTTTGTTGTGTTGAATTAAACTAATTTCATTCTCCCTAGTCAAGTCTGTTTCTTTGCCTGTGGCCATAAGTGGCATGCTTGCCCTCCATTTATCCCCTTCTTGACCCTAAAGTACTTGTTTTGTTTACTGCCCAGAGGAGATAATACTGCTCTGGGGCTAACCAGTGGTCTGAGCTGGGTTTTAAAACGGTGACATTTGGTTTTGTGGAGATGCGGAGGCTTGAACCCAAGATTTCACACATGCAAATCATGCCACCCTGAGAACACCTGATCTCATCTGACCTTGAAAATGACCTTGGGTGACAGAGGAGGAAAAATAGACACACCGGTCAGCCAATGGAGTATTCCTCCCATGATGTCAGTGCATTTCATTGGCTCATTGGAGTCCTGGCATGTCCCGGCGCTTCCTTTGAAAACACAGGGGTAATGCCACTGAGGAGAGCCACGTGATCTGCTGATGCCTTCACCGCTGCCATCACCGCTGCCATGCCCTGCCACGTGGTCTATTGCCCTGCAGCCCTGCCCTGCCATGCCACTGCCGCGTGATCTGCTGCTGCTGCTGCCACCACTGCTTGCCCTTTTCCACTGCTCCAGATTTGTGACTGCTGCTCCATGAGGGTTAACAGCTTAGTGGCCTATATTACTGTTTCCCTAACCATGGTATGGGTACCTTCCTCACCCTCGTTTTTGTTGCACCAGTTCGAATTCTATATCAACCTATTCAAACTTTGTTTCTGTATATAAATATCTTTCTGTTATCATTATTATTGAAACTGGTTTAGTTTTGAAAATTAACAAGGGCCTGACAACTTCTTTCTTATCACTCTCTTAAGCCCTCTCCCTGTTGGGAAAGTGAAGAGGCTAATTAGGAAAAGTCTGTCCCATGATTGGCCAGCATTAGCCAACAAGTGACATCACAGTTAACAGATAGAAAAGACATTAAGATTTTTATCTTAATCTTCACTGTAATTAATATAGGCTGTACTAAACATTTACATTATTACTGGCTAATGATTTTAGTGTTAATATGCATTGGCTTAATTTGTTTTACCTACTCATCTTTACAACTGAGTCATGATTACTAGATATGAATCAATCTCTTTTGAATATGCACTTCCAATACACTAAGTGATGCAGTAAGTCACTGTGAACAGCATTGTGTTGGGGGGAATTCTTTCATAATGGGTTGTAAAATATAAGTTTTGAAATTGGTTTTCTTACAGTTATTTTTTATCATCCAGCTTTCTGTCTCTCCCCACTTTCCAATCACAAATTCCTTTGGTTTCATTCCTTTGGTTTATTTGGTAACAGTCTTCAGACTGATGATAGAGTTTATTTTGTTCAAGATGTCTCATTTCACCATAATGCTTTTATTTATTAATGCATTTAATTAACACCTCTGGTTCTTCAGGGGGAGAAAAAGAAAAAGTGAATCTGCCATGGAGTTCATGTGCGTTTTGTTGAATCAGGATCTTTTGTCAGGAAAGACAAATGCAATTGAATTATTAGTGGGCTGTACACATTTTGGACTATAAAGACTGACGATAAATCTTTCACACAAAGTATAAAGTCACTGAACTACTTTGATTTATTTTACTTTTTAATAGACTGTCTGACTTTCATAAGACACTTGACATTTTCTTCATTTGTGTTGTCTCATTCATGTTGTGCCTCAGTTTAACTGAAATCCAACCTTAGTCTGTAAACACATATGAATCATACATCATAGCACTGAGTATTTTATATGCACAATTAAGATTTTTTTTTTAATTAACAAAACTAGATTCCTACTAAAAGGGTAGATGTAGAGGATGATATCAACAAAATAATTCACAATAGATTTAATGCATGAATTCACTCTCAAGATACACATTTTCAAATCATCTCAAAAAATTTCAAAGATAACAGTTGAATGTGCTTAGACTAGACCTATATTAGCAAGATCCTGGGCTCAGATGGGATGGGTGCATCCACAAGTAATGAGGGAGCTGGCAGATGTCATTGTCACGCCACTCACTATTGTCTCTGAATGATCATGGCAATTGGGAGAGGTACCTGAAGACTGGGGAAAACAAATGCTTTTCCTATATTTAAGCAGAGCAGGAAGAAGGCCTCAGCAGACTAACTACGGTCTGGACAGGCTCACCTCAACCCCTGGGAAGGGGGTAGAAATCATTTCCAAGTACATGATTAACAGGAAAGTCAGTAGCAGTCAGCAAGGATTTACAAAAGGGAGGTCATGCTTGATCAACTTCATAAACATACTGATTAAATGACTGGCCTACTAGATTATGGAAGAAAAGTGGATAGTTTCTACTTTGACTTCATTAAAGCTTTTATAAAATGTTTTGGGTTGGAAGGGACCTTAAATATATAATTCCAACCTCCCTTCCATGGGCAGGGACAGTTTTCACTAGATTGTGTTGTTCAAAGTCACGTCCAACCCAATGCTGAAAACTTACAGGGATGAGGCATCCACAACTTCTGATGGTAACCTGTTCCAGTGTCTCACCACCTTCATCTCAAAACATTTCTTCTTAATGTCCAATTTAAAATTACTCTCTTCTAGTTTAAAAGTGTTTCCCCTTGTCTTGACACTACAAATATCCCTGTCATTCTTATATATCCTTTTATATATTAAACAGCCGCAATAAGGACTCCCTGGAGCTTCTCCTCTGCAGGCTGAAAGACTCCACACTCTCAGTCTTTCTTTTCCAGAAGATGTATTCAATCCCTCTGACCATTTTTGTGGCCCTCCTCTAGACTCTCTCTAACACGTCTATATATTTCTTACGCTGTGTGCTCAGAGCTGGACACAGTACTCCAGGTGGAGTCTCATGAGAGAAGAGAAGGGGAGAATCACCTCCCTTGACCTGCTGGCCATGCTTCTATTGATGCAGCTCAGAATGTGATTGGCTTTCTGGGCTGCAAGTGCACATTGTCAGCTCATATTCAGTTTTTCATCCACCAGCTCCTCCAAGTCCTTCTCTGCAGGGCTGCTCTCAATCCACCCATCACCCAGCCTGTACTTGTGCTTGGGATTGCCCCAACCCAGTTGCAGGACCTTGCACTTGGCCTTGTTGAACAAATTGAGATTCACATGGGTCCACCTCTCAAGCCTCTCAAGGTCCCTCTGAATGGTGTCCCGTCTCTCTAGTGAATCAACTTCACCCCTCAGCCTGGTGTCATCTGCAAACTTGCTGAAGGTGCACTCGATCCCATTGTCCGTGTCAATAATAAAGATATTATAACGTATTTGTCCCAGCACGGAGCCTTGAGGATTATTTGATTCCTTTTGGACAATAACCATTGACTGTAACACTTCGGATGTGACCCCAGCCAATTCCTTTTCCATTCACCCATCTTTCTCCATTTTAGCAGCAAGAATGTTGTGTAGGACTGTGTTAACACTGTCTCCCATAAGATCCTCACAGAAGAAGCTACTGAAGTATCAGCTTGAGAAGCAGGCAGTGAAGTATATTGAAAATTGCCTGAAAGGCCAGGGCTGGTGGGTGGTGATCAGTGGCAGCAATGTTGTATCCCAGGGGGCAACACTGGTTCCAAATCCATCTAACATCATCATCAGTGATCTGGGTGATGGAGGAGAGCATACCCTCAGCAACTTTGCTGGTGGTACAAAACTGGGAGTAGTGGCTGATACACCAGGTGGTTGTGCTGCCACCCAGAGGGACCTTGACAGGCTGACAGAAACCTCATGAAGTTCAACAAGGAAATGTGTAAAGTTCCTGTTCCACAACAGTATATGCAAGAGTATATGTTTGGAACTGCTCAGCTAGAAAGAAATTTGCAGAAAAGAGCCTAGGGAACCTGGTGGGCACCAGGTTGAATATGAGCCAGCAATGTGAAAAAAGAAAAGAAAAAAAATAATATAGACATAGTCAGTGAGCATCTCCTCACAAAGAATACGACATCAAAAACTAGTGGAAAGGACTGTTGTTTTTGTATTTTCTTCCATGTATAGGATTTGCCTTTAGTAAGAAGGATCTTGGAGACCAAAAAAAAAATTAACAAAGCATTTCTCATCTAATCAGTTGTTCATCCCTGTGCACCACTGCACCACAATAAGAACACAATGAAAACAAAAGAAAAAAAAAATTTTGTCTTGTGCTTTGCAAAATTCAGTTTGCATTTTTTTCCCTTGTTAAGGAAAGTTTGTTTTTTCTTGTTAAGTATCCTAGTATTGACACAGTTACAATGGTAATTTTATATGTTGCACTGTAGTTCCTGTACTGGGGAAAAAAAATACACTTGTATTAAAATGGATTTATTTATTTTTAACCAAAGACTGTTACTAGTATAAAGATTGTTTTCTTCTTTTTATACAAGATTAAATTACACTCATATCACGTAAGTCTACCAACTCTGTAAGTTGATCAAGTGTAGGTTTACCAAAGAGAATTTAGCAGCTAAACACTGTATTTTCAAACCTTGTGTTCCCAGTCACAAAATGCGTTAGAGGGGGATACACCAGAGGGATGTGCAATCCTACACACACTTTGCATCTGGATTTGGCCCTAATGTAGACAGGACATCAGTCTATTCTTCAGTGTCTCTGCTAAAGCGACTGCTGAAGAACTAGAAAGTGGCTATGAAACTATTTTATTATTATTATTATTA
>NW_010413344.1:30032-32154 GCF_000710305.1 Buceros rhinoceros silvestris | reverse complement strand
CCTGCCCTCAGTCCTGCCTGGTAGGACTTCCAGATTCACTACCTCTCTGCTAGCTACTGTTTCTTTCCCCTCCCAGCCAGCAATACAAGGGTGAGGCCTTAGACTATCACCCAAGTTCTGACGTTAGGATGTATCTCCACTCCACCCCGTACCACAGCACAGAGCCAGTGACGTTCCACATTAGTTTGGGTGTCCTAGAAGCTCCAGGTGAGATGATTTCTGTTGTGACTTGGCTGCTTCCTCTGCTGAGCACCTAAAATTTTCTCCACACAGTCTGTCAATCTGCAGGCTACGTGTGTACTTCAGATCGTGTGCCCCTTCATATTTACTGGCAGATAAACAGAAAAGCCCATACAGTATCACAGGATTTAATTAGTATGATATTTCTAATACTCAAATACTTAAATCTACCCTAGGAAACACACAGATCAAGAGAGCTGGGTAAAGCTGCAGTCAGTAATAGGTCATTCCTTCTAATCAATAACAAAAGAGAAAAATACAGATTAGAGGCGTAAATGATCCCCTAAATGTGCAGTTCAGCAATATTTAAGTGATAGTAATGTGTCCAGCTGCTTCACACAGTTCTCACCTCAGTAGTATCTAAGCACCTTCCAGTTAATGGTTAAAATGTTAGGTACCCCTCAATTAAGCAATGACAATACCTCGCAGTTGTCAACAGCCCTTGTCAGCTGGTAAGCACATAACAATTATTAATTAGACTCATCAGATGCTAAGTACAGTATGGTTATCTCTGTTCAGTGACAAAAAGCCACTAATGCAGTATTTACAGCTGTCCGGCCATCAGATAATTATGTATGTGGTTCATGCCTCGAAGTTTCAATGTTCTGTTACATCGTAGTTATCACCCTTTTCAAGGACTGAAAACTTTCCTTACTTCTATGCTTTCCTGAAATACATACCTGCACTGTCAGCATTTCCAACTCATTTTCTCTTCCTGTTAAATCATCAGCAATTTAGAAGCCATTAGGATATAAAAATTGCTTACTGGCTGCCTGGTCTCTGAAGACATTGGCAAAACGTTTTCAAGCCCATACTCGGCAGTAGGGAGTGGGGCTGTGATACTTAAAATGTTCTGCCAATTCAGGTTCAGAATGTTACATGGCGCCTGTAAACCAGAGCTAGTGGCTGCTGAGCTCCCTCTTTATGGACCGGCTGTAGGGAGTGCACATAAAGATCAGGAGTGCACACGTCTGGAGGCAATAGCTAACATCTCTGAAGAAAACTAACGGGCCAAAAAGTCTGCACAGAACTGAGCACGCAAATGTGCGGTGTCATGCACTAGGATGTGCACTTTAGTAACAGTCAAGTTTTTTAATAAGGCATCCAACGGGGCAAGCATCAGGTAACCCAAACTAGGCAAGATCAGAAGCTTCGCTTCATTTCTGCTTTTCTCTACAAAGCATGGTGGTGGAATTTGTTATGGGGTTTGGGGCTTTTGTTTGTTTGTTTGTTTCCTTTTCTTTAGTTTTTTGGGGGGAAAGGGAAAAAAGTCTTAAGAACCATGCATGCTGAAATGTCTCCAGACTTGGAATACATCCCCTATACGGACTGTTCCGAGGCACCCAGCAACTTCAGGACAATGCAAGGTTGTACAATGGATCACTTAGAGAACTCAACCCTGAAAAGAGATAAGTCTTTATTTTTATGTAGAACACAATAGTGTTCCCTTAAAATCCCAGAGACAGGAGACTGAAGAGCATGCCTGCAGCAGCAATTTGAACTGACCTTTTGCCTTCACTCTACAAGAGCCTGGGAGGGCTCACGCAGTCACTTACAGCTGTTCCTGGCATCCCACTGCAGCCTGAGCTTCATGTACCAAGAGAGGAGGGATTCACTCAAGACTGTGAGGATGGAGCTCAGCCTCTCCTGCCAAGGAATAAACAAGGTGAGATGAAGGGCAGAACCATTAGAAAAACCCTGGAGAAGTACACCCGCTTCTGCTGCCTCTGGACATGGGCAAGGAGCACAACAGCTCCCTCCAAATCTGGGACCTGGCACTGCTGGAGTTGCCACAGATAATTTGGCCATTCCTACTACCACGCTGATGGCCACTATCACATCTGCCAGAATCTGTTCTCCAGACAAAATCTGCAGTGCTCTT
>NW_010413344.1:21617-29958 GCF_000710305.1 Buceros rhinoceros silvestris | reverse complement strand
TCTCTTTCCCGGCTTGGCCAGCCAGGAAAAAAAACAACCAATGCTGACAATCCCCCTGGGACTTCCCCGCTGATGTCTTTAACCTGCGCCAGGGAGTGTGGCATGCAGGTGTGCCCAAGGGCAACCAGCCCGAGGCTATACTAGTTTGGCTCAGCTGACAAGGCTTGGGACCTTGCAGGGGGTTAGGGTCCAATTAAGCAAAGTGCTACTGGCCGCGGCAACAGCCTGCTTTGCCAGCACAAATGATTGACCTGGTAAAATGGATAAAAAGGTAAAACTCAGTTACCAGGTTCAGACATTGTGTCTTTGGGGAAAAATGGCTTAAAACACGAGCAAATACATGCGGCGGGGCACTCTACACCCACTGATCTACGTTGTGTGCTTACGCTTCATAGCTTAAACAAGATTTTTGTGTCAGGTTCTTTGAATTTATTCTTGGTGATTGGATCTAAAAACTCTACTAACTACACCTATTTGTACTATATATATATATAGACAAAAAAACAAACCTTGTATTGGGGCTCTTGCTGGACTCTTGGAAGATGTTATATTGAAGCTGTAAGGATTGCCATCAGATTTTAAGTTGGGCTACCAGATTAACATCTTGAAACTATGAATTCCTATGCCTTGAGATGTTACATCTCAATTATTAATATCAAATAACAATGATAAGATTACTTTTTCTGGTATCACTGACTAAGAAATTCCATTCAGATTATTAAAAAAACATACTACACTAAAATCACTTTCCTGAGCAGTTAAAAAATAATTATATGCCTTTGACCAAAAACTTTATCTATCCAGAAATTAAAGATGAAATAGGTAATGGCTGATAAACACGTTAAAAAGCTGTTTGCTCCCAGTGGCTCTGATGGCAAATTCTCATCTCTCCTGGTTTCGTGTTTCTACAATAGATGTACAAATCATGTGCTGTTAAAACAGAATTTGCCCTCTATAGGAAAGGAGCGTACAATTATGATTCTTTGTTCTAATGAAAAATGAGCCAGGTCAGAATTCTTTGCAATGGTGCCTTCTGCAGCACTGTCCTTACTAAGTGACAGGTATGATGGGTAGCTATAAGGAGACTAAACAAACAAATGTGATATACGTAGATGAAGGAGAACGAGAAATATGGGGAAGAATTCAGTGTGATGAAAAGCACAGCCCTTTACTTCAGATCCCTTCTCTTCCCTTCTCTGCTGTGGTATGAATAATCTTTATCTAAATATTTTATTCTGAAACGATGTTGTCTCTTATCTTTTTATACCATGTTTTTGTATTTGATCTTAATCTTCTTCTATTTAGCTTGTACCAGACTCTGGCCTTTCCACGTTTAAGGATTTTCTTTCTGCAGAAATTTCCCATTAGGAGTAGAAAAAAATGTATTTCTGTGGGTAAACAAGCACATAGGATCTAAAGTTACATGTGGGGAATAAAAGATATGGACATTTTAGCTTGAATTCATTTTCCTTAAAGTTAAAGACACATCACATAATTTTTTTTCTTATAAAAAGATATTTTCCGTAGGATGAAGGTATGCTGAAGGCAGTGCAGTCAAATTACACCCATTTACAATATTGCAACGCATCATATTCCAGCCTACTGCCTCCAGAGTGTGCCTCTAGCTCCTGTAAACAGCTCTGGAGTTCTTTGGAGGAAACATTTACTTTATAATTTCACCACAAACTAGAAAGTCAACATCAGCTATAGTGTTGTGAAATTATTCCCCCATGACAAAAGCAGCTGTGAAAGAACATTATCATTACAGATCTCAAACTCTTTTTTTTTTCTATGGTTCCAAATTCTCATTTAAGATTGTCGATGAATATTAATTCTCATTAACCCAAAATATCACAGAATGTGCATTCAGTCATAAATTCCTCATAAGACTATCAAGAGTTTATATTTTCTATTGCCACTTGAGTTTCTTCTGGTGGATGAGGAACTCCTTTTCAGAGCTGAGTATGAAAGCTGGAGGTACGTCACCACTGTGACTCCCAGAGCAGAAGCAGAATGGTGGTTCTTGTGGTGGCCCTTCTCTGCTGTAAGGCCATTGCCGAGAGATCCTGCATACCAAACTGGCTATCCTTTTCCTCACATATTTCAGAGCAGGAAGTGGAATAAATAAATATAAGCACAACCCCCCCACTTTTTTTTAGCAACTATGTACTTACTCTGACTTTATCATGCTGTACAAAAATCTCAGCTGGGAATATAGCTCCATTGCCACAAAGCTGCAGCTGTAGAGCATGTAGGGACAGCCGTGCTATGTTCAACTTGGTCGCCACGTGTAAGAGCAGAAATGCAAGCATGGACTGTAGTATGGAATGTATAGGCTCAGCAGGGATCTCAAAGTCAGTGTGGGAGCTCATGCTGAATCCGCAGCCACTGACACACCATTACTGCCATTACTTTTGCTAGCTAAAAATTCAGGATGTGTCTGAGTGCATTGATCATATTTTTATTTGAGTAGAGATGGCAATTACCGTACAGAATTATCTGCAAAAGCTGTGCAAAATATTTACAGTGAGTGATGAGTTCTCAGGCTTGTGTTTCCAGGAACTTGGCCTCAGATTTCTCAGATTTACTGGCTTCATAATTCTAATAGAGACCTCCTCCCACTTAGCCACTCTCACAGCATGTTGCCTGAAGTTTTCTAAACCTAGATAGTAAATGAAGACACCAGTGTTCAGGCACAGATGAGAAAGAAAAAAAAATCTGCTGTAATGAATTCAGCGTGGGTATTTATTAATTTTCCTCTTGTTAAACACCCAAAGAAACCCACACAGGATGTTTGTTTCCAAGCAATGCAGCCTGCGGGGTTTAATTAGCTAAAAGCTCCACAAATTGAGCCCTGCTGAGTTTGCAGCGCTGTGTTTATAACCCAAGTTTTAAAGGAGACAGAAATGGCCATGATACCTAATTATGTCCTGGATCAAAGTGAAATGGTGAAGACCTGAGTTCAGGTGATAAAATCATCAATTTTTTTTTTTAAGTGTGATTCTAAGTGCCACGTTCTAGGTCTCTTTGAACTGCCGAAGTGTTGCACTCCTGGAGAGAAGCACAAACATGAAAGTAATCATAGAAGAGCTGGGGTTGAAAGGGACTTCCAAAGATCACCTAGTACACCTCCCTGCCATGGGCAGGGACACCTTCCACAAGTAATCATCAAGCACTCACAAGGTGAGACAGGGAGTCACATTCTTAAGACTTCTGTGCTTGCTCTTAAAAAAAATATGTAATACCTTGGCAAACTGAATTAGTTGTTGCCTTTGTTTTCCTTTCTTATATGAAAAATGAATAAAAAAGTCTCAGAAGCATTGACACTGCATGAATAGCCTGTTTTAATAGCCAATCGTCATCTTGAAAATTCGGTTGGTAGGATTTAATACCTCTTCTTTACATTTAATAAAACGGTTATTTGTACCGAACTGTACTTAAAACACATAGTCACATACCAGTTAAGGGCATAAGCATAATCCTAATTCTTCATGAATATGACAAAAACTCGTTAGTTTTTTTGTCTTTTAGTACACAAAAGACAAAATGAGTCAACCCCGCAGCATTGCTCTTCCTGAAGCCATTCTTTGCAGGAAAGCCTACCTCCAGGAATCCTTCTCTTTACTCAGTGATGGCCTTGCTCGTTGCTCCCCACAAAACAGGTTCGGATTTCCCCGTGTCACTTGCTGCAGTCCTGCTGCTTTGCTGCCCTGTCACTCCCAATGGTGCACTGGCTTGAAGCCAGGAGTGTAAAGGCTGTTGCTTTGGGAAAGCTCTCTGGAAGCCATCCTTGCCCAGAAAGAAAACTCTCAAAGTCTCTTTCAGAAGAGGGGTGCTGCTTTGCTTATTTGTTTGGGCTTCTCCTGGCTTGGTTCATCGGGAAACTGGCTTATAGATTCTTAGTTCTTTGGAACCCAGCTGTCTCCTGATTAAAACACTGACTGCCCAATGCAGTATTTATCCCCTCTCTACTGCATTGGGCAGCATCATCCACCTCCTAATTTATTTTGAGTAGAGGTTCAGTATATGGAAAGAGAAATTCCCACCTGGGCCATGAAAGAGCTGCACTGGGAACTCCTGCACCTGGCACCCACAATGTCACTTCTTATTACCATTGTCACCCTATTACTTTGTGTGCTTACTATATATATATTTTACTGATAATTTGTTATGCTTTCAAATAGCCCTGACTTGAGAAAAGCTTTTTCGGCCCAGCCAAAGGCTGGGACGGATCATTTACAAAGCTGAGTACTGAAGAGTCCCTAGATTTCAGCCCTGGGGTGTAACATGACTAAATGATCTTGAAGTGTAAGGTAGCTCAAGAATTTGAGGCTAGTTCCTATCTGTCTATGTCACAAATTTGAATGCAGACCCTTGTAGAGGGTTGATGCACAACTATGGCACCACATCATGTAAGCTATTGCTAGATTTGCTTCAGTAAAATCGCTGAATTTTTATTGAGGTAGGGTTAGCACACCATGATGGAAAATTAGGTACTTGATCGCTGATGTTCTGGTCAGTGCTGTGATTTTTTTAATAAAGTCTGTTTTGATTAAGTGATGCCAGCAACAAACGAGTCATTATTTCAGGTTTTGTCTTTGCGTTTCAAGCACTCAGAGCTATCTGTGCCAACTACATGTCACTTCTGTTCTGTCATCATTTCACACCCACTTTGCATAAAAGTCAGCAGCTAGACAGGGGGTTGACAGGAAAGAACAGCCCCTTTACAAACAACATCCCTGCCTGTTCACCTGACACTATAAGGCTGAAGGACCTTGGTGACTGAAGTTACACAGGCCTTGGGGGCAGGGGGAGAGGTGGGATGGTCCCTTCTCCAGCTTCATCCTTCCTATACCTGCAGGACCAGAAGCACTGCAGCTAGCAGAGGGGCTTATCTCCCCACCTTGCTGGAAAACCTTCTCTCCAAAGGGATATTAACCAAAGCCCAGCCAGAGGCATTGAGCTGCATCCACCCCATGGGCATCCAGCAAAGGTCATAGCAGGACAGAGGTCATCAGCCTGCCACATGGCAGCAGATTCTGGTTTAGGCTAGAAAGGCTGAAGCCATGAGATGAAAAATGCCTACGTCTGGAGCAGCACAGGGCGGTACACAGGCTGTGTGAATCACTGTGCATCGAACCCTGCTTAGAAGAGCTGCCAGGAGAGGCTGTCTTGCTAGGAGCAGCCGTGGGGTGGAGTAAAGGTGTGTGTATGCTAGGAAGATAAAATAACTCCAGGCCAAATGACTGTTTTAGCGGTGACCTGGAGTCCACGCAAAAGTAGGAAAAGTGTGCTGAATGTGCTCTCTGGTGTAATACCAGCCATTGTCTCAAATAAAGCAAGTCAAAGAGACTGTTAAACCCTGCTGCGGTCTCAGGGACCAAATCAGCCAAACAAATAATTTCACTGCTTGTTGTTAAGACATCCCGGAAATATGAAACAAAAGGTACAAGCAACATGTTGCTCCCCTCTCTAATTCTAAGGTGTTTCTGCAAACAAGATGCTCCTTACCACAAGTTCATTACAAAGCAGCAACAACAGTCAAAGTGAAATAAAAACTCCACACCTCCCTGGGGAAATACAATCCATTTCTAACACTTTTTTTTTCTTTTTTATTTTCAACCGACATTGGAGGGTAAGACATAATGGAACTAAGTACTATTGCTAAGCTGTGGTTAAAAGAAGAAAGGCTGGAGTGAGGAACATTGGGGTGTTACACTGTTCTCCAGTTTACTGTGCAAGAGTGGGAAAGAATGACAGCAGGCATGGGAAGAATTACCACTGCTTTCATTAAAGATGGCCAATTGGATCTCTGAATTACGGAAAAATCCACCTTAAATATAATAATTATCACAGAATGGAAATGGAAATTTCTTTCATAACAAATAGTAATTACTGAGGACACCTGACTTTAGAAGCTAATGTGACTTTGCAATGAGTAGGGAACTACAGAGAGGATGTAGAGAGAGCAATTTAATCATCCCAGGAATATAAGGGGCCATGGTCAGCTCCAGTCAGCATGACAGAATACAAAATGCATGTATGAAAATATCGATAGAGGAAACAATTAAGCCTTTCAGAATACAGGCTAAGAGTTAGTCACAGAGTATTTCTCTAGACTGTATGGCACTGCCAAATCAAAACCTATTCATTCTGCTCACCAAGGAAGTCAAAATGTAGAGAAATGCATTGTCCATATACTGGAAATAGAGGGAGGCCTGAAGACCTCCATAAGGTTTAGAGTCACCCAAAATTGCTCAGCTCTCCAGGGACGTGGTGGGGAGGGGGAGCCACATATGGTGCAACTTCTGTACCTGCAACAAAAAGAAAGAGAAGATTTACCACTTAAGGAAAATTATAAATGCAGGGATTTCTAAGGGAAGTAAAGAAAAGGAGGTGGTGAAGGGAGGCAAGGGCATGGGCAGTAAGGAGGCAAGGCTTTGAGGAAAGGGAGGAGGGGGTTAAATCTTCCTGGGAAGAGTAGAATAGAAGCAAGCAGTGAAAAACAGATTCCTACCCAGGGTGGGGAGGAAGAGGGTGGCGCCCTCAAATATTCCAAAATCCCAGCAGTGTGAATTAGTCTTGGATTTGGTCCAATCTGTTTCTTAATATCTATCAGCTATATATCACCTTCAAGTACCTGCAGAAACATTAATCCTAGCATCAGTCTCCTCAGGCAGATTTGTGATGTTATTGTGCTCACCTATAAATAGGATAGCAAAAAGACGAGAAATGAGACCAGGCAGAAGGTCTTAAAGTGTGTCTAAACAAGGTGTCAAGTGGTGTTTTAATTCACGTTAGGCAATTGCTGGGGTGTTTCTGCACCTTTTCCCCCTACACAAACAAGTCCAAGCAAGCCATGCTTTCCCCTCTGTCTTCTCAGCATAAACTGGCATATAGTCCACATTTGCAATTAATAGCTAAGGAGGAGCGATCAGCCTTTGTATTATAAAGGTAAAGAGAGAACTTAATGAAGAGTATCGCTCCGGCTGAAGGTGAGTACCAAAGAGGAAAGGGGAATGTCACTGCAGAGACGGGGATATATGACATGGTTTCATTGCAGACTGGATCATATGCGAGGAAAAGGTGGATTTGGAGGTGTCCCTCAACTGCAAAGCCGTCCCTCCCTTTGCAGTTCAAGGCCCACTGCAATATCGTTTATGTGGGAGCGGCTGATGAGGAAGACTGCCTTCCCCCCTTGCAGCTGAGTCGTGGGCAGCAGCGGAACTCACACTTTCATCCAAATATTTCACTGAATTTCCCCCAAATGCTTTTAATATCTTATCGTTTTCATCATAAGTTGATTTGATTTTCTTTTAGTGCCACCAGCTGCTCCACACAAAAAAACAGTTGGCTGTGAACGTCAAAGCTTAACATTGATCTTCACAGCAGGTTCCTGCCAGGGTTCCTACAGGAAGAGACAGAGAAGGGAAAGTAGCTTGTTAGGGACACACTTTTCTTCCGTCTGTCCTGGAAATGTCTTCTTCGCATACAATATGTTCTTCTGCATCCATAACTGCAGGCATAACCCATCAGACCACAGATCCACCTAGTCAACTGCCCTGTTTCGAAAGCAGCTAGGGGCTAAGTGATGTAGTGAACAGTGTGCCAAGTGAATCCTTCCCCAGAATACGCCCAAAGGTCACCCTTGTGCAATTTTCCGCTTAGAGTCTTTTCCGTATTTTTATATTTAATAGCCCTCAATGGATTTTATTCCAATTGTTTGTCCAATAACATTTTGAGCCAATGTAGCCAATGATAAAGCTGTGCAGCTCACGGTCCCACATCTGAACAGCTCCCTGTGTGACGGATTCTGCAGCAAGCGCCAGGGGTGGCTGTCTCGTTTGATTCCTCCCAGCTCTCTTGTTGGAAGAGTCTGTAAACAAGAATTACCTGTTCACTTATCACTAGTGATTTAATACACCTCTCTCATATCTTTCTGTTGCTGTTTCTTTCTTCATCTGGAGAATCATTGCTCATACAGAATCTATTCCATGTGTCTGTTTACCCTTGTTGTCCTTCTTGGTATTGTTTCTATGTCAGATGCATCCCTCCAAACTGAGAGGGACAGATGTAAGCACACATTTAGGACACGGGCACAGCATGAATTTGTGCGATGGCAACATGCTGCTTCCTGTCGTGGTCATTACGCCTTTCCTAATGATCCTCACTTTTCAATGTGTTAGGGCGATCAGTACCAAGCACCCTGATGACGTTTTCACGCAAAAGCTAATAGAAACCTAAGAGCTCATTCTTGTGAGGTAGCAATCACCTTAGAGGCCATCATATTATATATGAAATTAGGATTGTTTTTCCCATGTACTCCACTTCATGTTTCCCT
>NW_010413344.1:9992-21514 GCF_000710305.1 Buceros rhinoceros silvestris | reverse complement strand
TCCCGACAATGAATTTCACTGACCACTTCATCATCTCATCACTCATTCTTGTAACATCCTTCTGCAGTTCTCACAATCAGTCTTGCATTCACCGCTCTGAATAACAGTACAATCCGTGAATATTGTCACTTCATTTTTTTTCCATTTTTTGGATTATTTAGGAACACACTGAACGGCACAAGCTCCCCACTCAAATCCCCACAGGACTCCACACATGACCTTCTTCCGCTGTGAAAGGTGACCATTAATTTTTGCCTTGTTTCCTTGTAATTATCCGTGCTAGACCTTTCTCCTTACCCATGGCTGTTCAGTGTTGCAACAATTGATGGTGAGGGGCCTTGTAAAAACAACCTTAGAAAGTTATCAGCTAGAAGAATCACCCTTATCTATGTGCTTGTAAATAAAAGTGTCTAAGTAGATGTGTTTTTCTAGTCTTTTTGGATGTGAAGCCAACCCCCAAAGCAGTGAAATTCCTAGCAGTGATACACTGAAAGTCAACAGTGAAGTTCTCCCTGTCCTCATGTGTGCAGCTTTACAGCTGAGTAATTCTGTAATTTCAGAACGAATCCTTGATCTTCAGCGTGGCTTATGCTGCTCTGGGCACTTCCAAAATGCTGCTTTCGTAAGAAAAGCAAGAATAAGCTGTGAAATAACCAGGAAGAAGTGTTGGAACCTGCAAATAAAACAAAATTTTATGCCAACATTGATATTTGTTATTTCGGTTTGAATTTTACATTCCCATTTGGCGAAGTATTGTATCTTTGCTGTTTTATAAGCATGCATATATCACAGCCTTCTTACTGCATTGAGAGTGGTTCACTCATTTTTTAATTTACTGATTGTTTACAGCTATTGTAAAGTCTGGGTTCATGTATTTTAATCAGTTACCTCTTTTTACCCAACTTTGGTCAAACCACAAGTAGAATTAATACAGCCGTTCTCTAAAGTACATGAAGAGAGGATCTGCACAAGTGATTTCTGGTCCCAGATTCGAGGATTTTAAAGCCAGTAGCTCACAAACTCTAAGGCTCTGCTTCTACCCATTACTTAAAGAGTGGAAAACAAGCTTTTCTGGTTCTTCAGCACCAACAGGCTGTCATGTTGTGAGTGAACCAAGCATTGACCTGAACTAGCTGAACAAACTAAAATGAAAAAAATAATCCCTCTACTGTCAGAAAAGACTGCTCTTGTCAGTAGTATTTGGCACCTCAGCAAGTCAGTAACCAGCCACCAGCTCAGCTGTCTGCCTTTTGTATAAAATGTTGGCTCCAAAAATGTCCTGCTTTGTATTATCACCTTATAATCTAGTTTGACATTGTGAAATACGTTTTTAAAATATTCCTTCAGCTTTACCTTGCCATTGATTTTTAAATTGTGTCTCAAAGGAAAAAACAGTTAAATTTAAGGAATCAATTTCTGCAGTAGACATCAAATTACACCTCCTGTGAACTCTAATATTGCACGCTGGGTGGATAAACCTTGCGATTGTGCAGGGCATGAAAAATTTTACAAAGCAAGATAGTACCGAGGAGCTCAAAAAGCTTTTTAAATCCGTTCATTGAAAAACAGCCAGCTCTGATGCCATGATAGCCCTGTGTCCCTAGGACTGCCATCCTAGACTGTACAGTAAGAGGTTTCTGCAGGGCTGGAAATATCACAGAGAATACGATATGGTTAAACAAAGCATGTATTCCCTCCACGCCAATGGCTTGGCCGCGGTTCTGACCCCGTGGCTGCCAGCGCAGCACCCGTGTCCGAGGAACAGGGTTGCACCACATCAAGACCCGTCAGACGTAGTTGGGGTGGGCTCACATGCATCGAAAGGGTGTTTGCCTCCACCACTCCTGCTGTTAAGGCTCTCATCGTGTCCCTTGAAACTGGAATAAAACTGCTGCAGTAAGTAGTAGCAGACAAGTGTATAAAGTTGACAGCGAATGCAGAAAATTGCTTTTCACTGCTTATTTCAGACCAGAGAACACGTAAAAAACATTCTTGCCTTAAACGACTGCTGGTCAAAACCAGCAGGGTGATGACTGGACGCAGAGAACTCTCTCGTAAGTTTAACATGCTGACCTTTATGGTCCTCCACCACAGTATTTAAATACTTTATCTCTTTTCTGCACTCAGGATTATGTATTAGGAGAAGGAAGGAAGGATCTGGAAGATTGTTTTCCTGTGTTCTTGTTAAGCTTCTCTCTCTCAAGCCCGATGCCCATATGGCCTGTTAATAATGCAGCACCATAATTTAACACAGTTTGCCTTCAGATAAATCCCAAAGTAAGCATGGTCAGGGATAATGCTCACTTAATATGAAGTGTGTGGCCCAAAGGGAACCGACAAGCAAGTCAAACTATAAATGTGAATAGATGCAGGAAAAAATACAAGCTATCCCAAGCACTTCACAACCTGTTGAAGTCTGATCCTGTCATCTTAAATGAAAAAGGATTAGATATCAATATTCTTCTGCAGTTCCAGTGACTTCTGGTAAGATGGAAAGCTTTAATCAGAACAATAAAGGGATTTTTTTTTAGAAAAAGCTTGTAATTTTCATTCTAATATAATCAGGGAGAATTCATGACTGGTGAAAAATGTAATGATTTGTTAGCAGAAAGAAAGAAAGAAAGAAGAAGGAAGGAAGGAAGGAAGGAGCGAGCTAAGGTCCTGGACTAGAATTTTAGCCTTATATTAGCAAAGCCAGAATTGAACTAAGAAGATTTCATAGCAGCAAGTATCGCTGCGCTTAAAGAGAACAGACTGAAAGCAAAGAAAAGGTATGCATGTAGTTTAGCCAGTACATTTAATTTTACTGCACCTCCATAGCTGCGTCCCGCAAGGTCAGAGGAGAGGCCCGGACCAGCAGCTGGTAGAAGTCTATTAAAACAAATAGAAGAATTTGTAGCATTCATATGGTTCTTTTTGCTGCCAAGAGCTGGCCTGACCCAGGCTAACCGGCAGGACGGGGCAGCTCTCATTCAAGAGCATTTCCTCCAGCAGCCTTGTGTTGTCTGTGCTGCCCGCTCTGACCATCGGGCACAGCCACCCTTGGGATGCACACCAGGTTGGCAGACCGGGGCTCTCAAGAGGCCTCAATTTTTTCAAGGCAGAAAGAAAGATTTTTTTCTAAATGGGAAATTCAATTGACTTAATGTGTTTACAGTGATTATTTACCAACAATAACACTTTTCATTTGATTTCTACCCAGAGCATTCCAGCTAATATAATGTTTAAGTATTCAGAGGAGACCAAAAAATTATGTAACTTTGTGATATCTAAGCAATAATAATGAAGAAGCTCTGTTTCTATTACAGTTAGAAAAAGACAAGACCTATTACTCACATAACATTTAACTCGCTTTCAATATGGCAGTACAGTTCTTCTGTCTCAAAGCATTAATAAAATATAACTGCACTGCACATGCCGTTGAGAAAGCGAATTTTCATAGATCTACTGAAATATCTGAAACTTTCTTTCTTAGCATGAACAGGTAGCTGAAATATTATTGCAAAAATGAAACCAATGGCTTTCAAAAAATCTCTTCCCAAAGTGTGTATGTGGCTTGAAAAATAGATAAATAAATATGAGGTTAAGAAATGCACTATCAGCTTCAGTTCCTGTTCTTTAGAAATTGGGGGATGGGGGGGACGGGGGAGAGGTGTGGAAATGCAGGTTTCCCCCAATTTACAGATCTAAGGAAATTTGGCAGGTTTTTTTTTCCCCTCTAACTGCTCTCTTTATAAAGGGAGTTTGAAAATTATAGAGGCAAAACAAAGCACGTTCCTTCATATGCACCCTCAGGATCCGCCAAGTTGCATTCTGCAGTGCTTTGCGTGCCTGAAACCCACAGTGCTGGCACGTGCATGAGTTGGAAAGGAGAGGTGAAACACCCACTAGAGGATCTGCATGAGGGGAGGTGACCCACCATCATTGTCGCCACTGCTGGAACACGCCACCCACCTCCTCACTGTGCTGACACCCACGGTTTGGTCTCTGTAAACATTCAGCAGAGTTGATGAATGTGGATGGGTGCAATTTTTCCCTCATGGAGGAATTCAGCGACACCCCTTTGCCCCATACGCTCTGCCGTGTCAGACGCCGTGGTGTCAGACCGCCCCTCTGCTGCCAGAGGTCACACAGCAACAAAATGTAACGGAACATTGGTGGGAAGGTCCAACCTCTACTGCCAGACCACCAACATCCGCCTCTGGCTTTGTGGGGCAACACAACAAAATAGCAGGCGTTACTTTCAGAGCAGCCCTCGTATATATGCCACGTCTGTTTTTTAAGAATATACCTTAAAAGTCAATGGCAGTACTACACCGACCAAATGTGGCATTTCGTGAATCCCACAGTTTACATCCTAACCAGTGCAACACTCAACCGCAGATTTCTTGCTGGACCATTTACTGTATTGATTACATGACAAGCTATGTAAAACCTACATTAGCTATCCACAGAAAAGCTTAGGTTTTGGCTAAGGATTAATTTGAGAGTTTTTATGTGATGCAGGCAAATCTACTTTAGCTTTACAAGACTATAACATTACCAGGTTTGAGAGAATTTGCTGTGCAAAAATCCTCTTTTCCCCAAAGTTAAAAGTGTGTACGAGAATATTATAGAGCATAATTCTTCATGATTTACTCAATGCTATCATGCCCCAGTTATACCAGCTTTTACAGATTTTAACTTCGTAGTTCTATCTTTGCCGATGGATATATTTATTTCTGTTTCAAACTTACTTACCTGAAAAAGATTCTCTAAGTTTTTGTTTATCTTTCGAAGTTTCTTCTAAAAGAAGAAAATAGCAACACAGCATCTAGACAGATGACTAGAGAAGGAAGTTGCCTGTGAACTCAAACCAAGGATTTGCACCCTTAGCGTTTTCACAACTGCTGACTTCTTAAATCTTGCTTTGTGACTTTCACGGTTTAGATTTTAACTCACTGATCTGGAAGATCTTCGGGACATGACGGTTTGATACAGAAGCTGAACTTTTTTGCTGAGCACCACCTGCATAGAGTAACAAAGCGAGGTATTAAAAGCATCTACAAATCTGGATGCAGTTTTCAAATGGGGCTGTATAGCACAAAGATTTCTTGCACTGCATCCACACACTGGAAAGCAGTTAAATCAAGTTCAGATGTACATAATGAAACACTTCTGAAGTACAAAGTGCATTTCACACAAGCCAACTACCAGATGCGTTAACTACTTAGTTATCTAGTAATGACGCACCATTTGAAACATTCATTTGTTTATTTGTTTGCTTGTTTGTATCAGCATCTGATGGCTGTAAATAGCAGAAGTTACAACCCAGCTAGAATAAATGCCTTTTCTGGAGCTCATCCACACCAGTTCTGAGAGGTTCAGTAGCCCCTTACCTACATGCAGGTGGGCTGCAGCTGCATCAGCGCAGTTTTCTCTAGCACCCGTTCACTGCATCCCTTGTCCACCCCTCCTCCACCAGCCCCTCTGCTTTCCCCAAAGGCAATAAACATCCTGTTTGCGCAGTCATTCCAGACCTTGAGCCAGAGTCTTTAATACCTGGCTAGGGCTAGGATAGGAACAAGCTGCTCTCACCTGTTTATCCAGCGCTAAGAGCCTGGGGGAAGCAAAGAGTTCATCCTGCTTGTGGTAATTACTTTCACATTTCTTATTTACATCTTATTTGTGAAATTTCTACTGGCATCACTAAGGCGTTTGAATGGCTGCCATTTTAGGGAGTGTGTATTTTAGGGGCATGTTTTGTCGGTTAGTTACCTGTAATTTTCTAAGCCATATCCAAAAGACCAGGCAGTCATCAATGAGCCTCCTTGCAAACTGTGCATGTCCTCATGCACAAAAGCTGCACTTCACTCAGGAAAGCAGTGGAAGGGATGCTAGATTTTTTTCAGTGCCAATTTGTAGCAGAGCAGGTTAAATCCTAAAACAACTTCAGCAAAATGGATCACACTTATTACTATGCTTTTATCTATTCCAAGCCACCAATTCGTGGGTGAATTATGGGTGATTTTTGGCTGCCTCCTGTGCCTACAGTGTTTTCCTCAACACATATGTTTCTGCTAGATGTTATGGAGGCTTTGTTAGCGGGATAAAGATGCTGTATTACACCAAGTGTGTAGGTGTTGCGTTGGTGATGCAGCAGTTCATTTATGCTTACGGGACATTTAGTTTACGCCTCTAAGAGCCGTGTTTCTGAAGTAACTTTCCCTTTTCATGGGTGCTTTTCCCTGGGTGCATTCAAAACAGTGCGTTGCTATTTGCAAGTTTTCTGAAGCCCTGTTATACTGATCCTTGTGTAGTCGCAATAAATAGCACTGTGTTTTAATTGAATTGGAGGAGGTTAGGGTGTTGGTTTGGGTTGGGTTTGGGGGGTTTTGGGGTGGTTTTTTTGCTTGTCAGGAAGCACATTTAATGTAAGTGTTAGTTAAAGGCGTGAAGCCAGAGCACGTTGAGGATGTGACCCAGGTGCTAGTTGCAGGTTAAAGTGAGGCAAAGGACATGGCAAAAAAATAAAAAATTCCCTCATACATGTATACCTGCAAAGAATCGCTCCTCCTCTCAAATCCTGACTGGCACGCAGTCATGCAGTGTTGGTAATTAGGATCCAACGATTTTACACTCCTTACAACTCCAGCCTTAAATTTCATATTGTTCAGGGCATGCCTCAGCTGCATTCACTTATGGGTTTGAACTAGTTAAGAAAAAATTACAGTTGTGGGTGTCTGAAGTTGATTTCTCCAGAAGACTCTAATGACGGGTTATTTGCTCTGCCCTTTCATTTCATCAAGAGGAATGCATGTAGATTCTCATGCACTTTCTTTCTTTATGCTGCACAGCTCTACAAAAATATAAAATCCTAACTCCAAGGAGATTAAACGAGATTTGGGAGATGAGAACTCCCCCAAAAGAAAAGAAAACAAAAACCTTAATCAGCGTATTGTGATCATGGAAGGCAGTTTAAAGAATTTTAATGCCGTGTAATACATATTTAAAAGGCAGCTTTTTACAGCTGTACATTTTTTTCCTGTTTGCTTTGCAAAGTAACACATAGCACTGAGACATGAAATGCATCAGAAGCCACCACACAACATAGCCACTGCAGAAACAGCAAGTTAATTTAGTACCAGTGCCTTACAGTTTTAGACAGAGACACGTCAGATTCTAGTATTATCCGGCTGACGCAGCTGGTTGTCCTATGTCCCCTCTCTTATCCCACTGAGAAATCAGCCTCGCAGTAGCTCTGCTTGGTTGTCGCTCTGAGGCATTACTTACTTATTTGCACTTTTCTTTCTTTATGCTGAGAAAATAATCATTGTTACCGGACCTGTCTTCTGTGACAAGCCAACGATTGGGGTGTAAATGCAGTTTCTTCCATGACTTAGGGGTTGTTAAGAGAGAAGCGACCCAAGAGGGCTAGCTCAATCAAAGGACATTAGTGAAATAATTCTGCAGTGGCTGGCCCAGTCGCACTGGTGCCTGCCTCGGTCAATGAACTTGCAACCCAAGGTGAGTTACACAAGTGTCCTATCCAACCTCAGGGAAAGGAGTAAGTATATTGCACTTGATTCTATGGACATGCTTGATTCTGTGGACCTGCTCAGTCGAAGCACAATGATGCACTCCAGGATTGCACCTAAAGTACTTGGCTGCTAATGATACTCAGTTCTTGGGAGCGGGCTCACATTAATCTGACATAGCCATTCCAAAATGCGTATAGTGTGGATATCAAGTCCCCAGAACCAAGTGTTTTCAATTGCACATCTATTCCCACCGGACCACAATACTCGCTGGTGTAGACAAAAGCATCAGCATGGTAATCCAAGCTGTTTAGTCATATCATCCTCCCTCCGAGATCCAGAAAACAGGAGCTTCTTCCAACACAGTTGCCATTACTCGTGAATCACTGGCACTCAGAGGGAGGTGAAATAACCATAGATCCTATGCCACCCTTCTCCTAAACACCCCAGTGATCACTGGGAAAGCATAGGTACAGAGAAACGTTAGATCCCCCCCCACAAGTGAAGATTTATTTTTATCATATGGTGGATCTGTTTCCAACAAGGCAGTCTCCTCCCTCCAAAACGAGCTTTCCCTTCTCTTGCTTAATATCAGTGGTTGTGTTCAGTTCTGGAAGAAGTTATATTCTCTTCAAAAGACAAGAGCATTCTGCTTACAGCAAACAATACTTCCAAAGGACATTCAAGCTGTTTACGAAACTGGGATTGAGCAAGGTTGAAGTTCAGCTGAAGTGAACATCAGTGTTCTCTGCCTGCGCAGAGCTTTGGCTCTGAATGGGTAAAACACCACACCAGAAATCAGTGCCAGTCTGTACATTCACTGTTAGTGAGAGCCATAAAAGTCACACTTTTGAAATTTTGAGAACTTCCATCAAATCACCTACTGCTGCCAAATGCATAGAACAACTTGATTAATGTTAGAAAAAAGACCATCATAAGCAATTAGGATCCTGGTATTACAAGAGAAAACCGCTATTCCAGTGAGCCTACACCCTTCAGGAGAAGATACAAAATCTGCAGACAAATGGGAAAGTACTCTTTAATGATTCACCTTTTGACAACAGGGAATTAAACCTATTTGGCTTCCAAGAATTCTCCAAGTTTTTAAAAAAATTCTTTAGTTTAAGAGAATATAAGACTTAGACATGTTACACATACTAGCTTTTTAATGTGATGAGGTGGAACTAAATGAGTAGACCAGTGGCAAAGAAGGTTCTGCAGAACCTCTCCAAGATCATTTCAGGAAGCCATGATTTTTTTTTCAGATGCCTAAAAGGCCCTTTTCTGTATCAGACCCAAATTTTCTTAGCACTGTACAAATACAGAATGCAAAGACAGTCTCTCCTTCTTCCTGACAAAGCTTTAGTCATTCTTATGGCAGTTTCTCTCTACTGACTGTGTGTCAAAAAAAAAAAAAATCAACCCCGTGAAGACAACAAATTGTGACATAAAGATAATATAGAGTGACAGGGGAAGTGCATGTCAAAAATCCCTGATGGAGCCAAACCATTGCTAGTGTAAAGTCTTGAGTACAGTTAGTAACTTCAGATATGTCACTTGATTTGTTTTGTTTCCTCACGGATGACACTCTCAGAGGGCCTGCTTTCTGAGGCGTCGTTGCTCAGTTATATGTGAAGCAAAGTTCAATCTACGTATGGGCTTCATGCAGATGCTGATCCGGTGTGAATGGCTGAAATTAATGCTCCTTCAGCCAGGATGTCCCTCCCTGTAGATGTGATGAGATGACTGAACTGACCATATGCGTGCTCCAAATCTGTTACAATGTGAAATGGAATAGGTAGCTTTTATCACACTTGGTCTATTTCTGACTCCGGTAAATGAAAATAAATCTGTCCTGTCGCCTTAGTAGGCATGATTTTCCTTCTCTTTCATGGGCACTAAGAGCTTTTGACAAGAAAAGTAGCTTTCAGTTGAGGAAAAGGTAAGGAAGCAAAAATAAACATAATGCAACGTCTCAAAAATTCAGCTGACCACACAATTCCAAATTAACCAGGGAGCAGCAGCAAAGCCCGGCTCCTGGCCAGCTCAAAACCTTCCCCAGGGCTCTGTGAGACACAGGGGAACCAGAAGGATACCTACACCATGAGTTAGCCTTACCCCAGGGTACGTCACATCAGCTGGTCCATTCAGGCTCAGCTACAATGTCATTTTTCACCTCCCTGAACCTAACCACATTTTCCCTCAAAGTCAGCATGATGCTGTTTCTGACTCTGGTCCTGCCCGGTCAAGGCTAGCTGGTCCCAAGAGGGACTCCCAGTGAGAGCAAACATCCCTCGCTGGGCCATGCTGGGCAGGTTTCCCTCACCAAAGCACCCTGCAAGCTCAGGGTGACCTGTGTAAGGCAGGTCCCCTCCTGGGTGACTTCCATGCAGCTGGAGCTGCTCAAAATAGGAAGTCAAATGAGCACTACAGGCATTCAGGCTCTGAGGAAAGTGCTGGAAACTCTGTTTCAATGACTACAGCAGCTCACTGGTAACTACTGGATCACTTCAGCTGTTTATCACAACAAACGCAACCAATTCCAAGGCATTTAAAAAGAACCAAAACCAACAATGGGTAAGGAAAGCTATGTTTTACATAAATAAAATAAATTAACATCATGAAAGTTGGATCTCCCCAAGTTTTTCCATATAGAAGCACAGAAAATAATCCCCAAATTTAATGGTTACAGGGTTTTCAATTACATAAACTAATCTTGTCCTGATCAAAGTGATGATATTCCCCCAAAATAATTTTGTTGTTTTTGTTTTATTTTTACTGCCTCCCTTTTCTGCTCTTCAGGCAGTTCAAGAAATCACGTGGGCTGCAGAGGAGGGAGTTTCAGTGCCCTGTGCCACTCCGTGTCAGCATAAGTTTCAAAGAAAAACCCATGCAGAAACAGAAAATGCTTTTTTAACCTGAGAAAGAGTTAAAGCCTTTTCTCCTACCCACAAATCAGGAAAAACGGGAATGACTTTGAGACATCTTTGCCCTAATCCTCTCCACTGAGGAAGAGCATTGTCTGCATCAAGTCACGATACAGTCTCACACCAAAGGACTCTCTTTTCAAGGAAGAAGAAAATTCCATATCCCTGTTTTAATTCAAAGTTTGTGCCAAAACTATTTTCATTCTGGTTTTGTGAGTGAAGATGAAGAGCTCGTTCATCTACATGTGGTTACTTTGACTTAATTTCCTTCAATTCATTACATCAGCTGCTGCAATTATTTCTCTTCACAGAAACCCTTTGCCGTCTGTTATCAAATTCCCAGCACTGCACGGGGTACCCACAGCAACACTTACCACCAGTGTCAGCACCGGAGCCGAGTGTCTTCTTCTGAAGGACAGGTGAGTAAACGGGCTCTGTTTACTGCTGACACTCCCCTTCCCAGGGCGATAGCACAAGCAAGTCCGACTGGCAAAGAAAGGAAACACCGTTCACGCATGTATGGTTCATCTTGAAGGAAAAAAAGACGGCCAGTACATAGAGAAAGAAACGAGTTCCCACTACTGGCTCTTGGCTGCAAAACGTGCTTTGCTGTTGCAATTACGCAGTGTGCTCTCCTGCGGTATATTTTCAAATAGGCATGTTGTGGTGGCAACGCGAATTGAACAACAAAGATAAGAGTCTTCCCAGCAAATACCTGCGTAATGCAGGGCAGGGGGTAGTCGGCCTCAGCCGTCTAACTGGCAGCTGACTCAGCTACTGCAGGATTGGAGCACTGCTGCTGTAGTCAGAAACAGAAACCCACTCCTTCTCCAGAAAGAAGAGCTTCTTCATTTCCCATAGTTTCCGGAGCCCCCATCTTTCCGTGCATCCAAACACGTGTGCCTGGTTTGGCCGGTGTTATTTCCCCGTCACACACAGACCCTTTCTCCTCTAGCTCCTTCACGCCTTCACTACACATCCCAAATTCATTACTTACTGCTTACCTCTTTTGGGCAGCTGGTGACTGTTCCTGGCTTGAATGGGCTGCTTTGGAGACACCACACACACTGAAACAGGG